>NW_005187690.1:30705-32036 GCF_000239375.1 Pundamilia nyererei | reverse complement strand
AACCTGGGTGTCTGTTGTCTTGTGTAGTCTGGGAGACCCTCAATCCCAACCATGTGAGACCATCTGTCTGGCAGCTAAAGCTTGGTCAAATGTCAATCATGAAACAGGACAATGCTGCCTAGCACAGCAGTAACTCTACAACACAATGAACGAAAAAGAAAAGAATTGAGGTGCTGCAATGGTGCAGTCAAAGTCCGGACTTGAAACTGACTGAAATGATGTGGACCTTAAGAATGCTGTACATAAACACAACGATATGAGAGACTTCTAGTCATACAGAAAACCATTAATTCTGGTTATTTCTGCTAAAGGTAGCTCTAAAATCTGTTGACATGTGTTTAGTTTTTCACGAAATTGCGTAGTACTTCATCAGGAAAATGAGTCATGTCATGAGTCATTTTGAGGAATAATCAGAGACCCTGCAACATGTTTTGTAAGTTAGACAACACTGAATAGTCCAGACTCGTTTTATGACTCACAAAAAATTCTGCTATTTATGCAATTAGTATAAAACAAAGAGAAACTGACTCAGAAAATACCAGGAAGTAAAGACTATGATGTCTACTCCAAACAGTGGGGCACAGACAAAATGAGAAGTTTGCAATTTGAACCAAATTATTTCTGCTTATTTGGTACTTGAGCAGATAGAGCGCAATGTTTTTATTCATGTAGGAATTACATGTTCTGAAGTCGTAGCTCTGTGTTCTCCAATGAAATGACTACTGAGGTCCATGCAATTTCTTAGAAACATGAACTGGATGTTTACAACAAAGCCTTGTTCTGCCTGTGGTTACCTTGGCACCAAATGGCCCCGGTTCTCCCATAAACCCTGGGACTCCTATAGGACCCTGTGAAAACAAAAGGTAGGAGTCAATGGTTGTAGACATAGAAACAGGTGCACAGTTTTTCTTTTACTTCTAATCTACTCACATCTTCTCCAGGGTCACCACCTCGTCCTGGCAAGCCACTGTAACCTTTAGTCCCCTGAAAGAGACCGAAGGATATAATCAGACAAAAAGCAAAGATTGTCTATAACTTTTTTGAATATATTGCAAAACGTCATCCAAAATGAAAAGTTTTAATGACTGTTAAAACTACAAAACTCAAAAGGCATATTGAAAGGATGATAAATGTGAAATGGACTGGTTCTTATATAACACTTTTTCTACTATACTATTTATAAGAAGAAGCATAGAAGAAAAACAAAGAAACACTACTGGTGAAGATGCACATACAGGGAGTGCAGAATTATTAGGCAAATGAGTATTTTGTCCACATCATCCTCTTCATGCATGTTGTCTTACTCCAAGCTGTATAGGCTCGAAAGCCTA
>NW_005187690.1:20042-29059 GCF_000239375.1 Pundamilia nyererei | reverse complement strand
CTACAAAAATGTTCCCAAAGAGTAAAAGATGCATCTTTGATCTACTTCTACACTTTATCTTAGGATAGGATTAGGATTCAAGGATCAAGATGCAATCAGAAAGAAATTAGGTAAAATGACTCAGCAAAAAAGTAAAATAAAAAGGAGTGGTAGGAATAACGGGCTCCAGAAAATGTAACTAGCTAAACTACTTTTTAACGACTCAGTGAATCAACTGATAATCATATAATGATCGGAACCGCTTCAGCTTCAGGAAATCCTAAGAGAAAACTGAAAATGAAGTTTTGAGTTGTTTGTTCCTGTCAGTGAATCACACTGACGTGCTGCTGTGTGTGAAACTAGTTAAACAAAAACTTGGGTTGTTCATTACATTACACATTATAAATAACTTTGGCAGCAGCACACTGTTAAATGGTTGCGAACTGGTTAAACAGGTTAAATAGATTTTCTGGGAACCAAGTCAAGTTAAGATAACTCCTGTACTCACTTTTACTCTTTACTTTCACTTTTACTTACTACCCTTCAACTACAGCTCTTCAAAGAACCTTAGCCTCAGTTTTGTTATACTGGCACTCTTATTAGACACCAGTGTTCATGCATTTCTCAGTTTGACTCAGTATTTTAGTGAGGATTTTGTACAGAAACTTTTCAGTAAACATCTCTGTAAGTGTAAAAATATTTAACAAAAAGTCAGATGGCTGAGATCAAAGTAAGAGAGAACTCTTTGGGAAAGTTCAGAAACTACTCTGTGTTTTCGATTCTCTGCCAAAACAGCTAATACAGTGATTTAATCCAGTGCTTCCAGTTTATACTTTACTTTGATTACATCACTGAAACTTTTCATTTTTCTACTTTCTTTTTGGCTTCTATAGCTCAGGTAAAGGTAAAGGTATACATATACTTTTTTAAAACCCTATAGCAATAAGTGTAATATATGGTATTTTTTTTCCTCTCTGAACTTAAAGTTTCAGGGAGACCTAAAGTTAGAGCTAAAAATGACTCACAAGAAAATTACTTTCTTTCCTACTGAGAGAAAAACAGCTTATGGGGATTTTGCCTGCCACCAATGAGAATCTACGTTGATTTATTGAATCTGCTTATCATCCGTTATATCAGATCAAATATATATTTCCCATTTTTCAGTGTCACATTTAGATTACAAAGGTCATATGAAGCACAGGAAGAAATGATCTTTTTCCACTTGTGACTGATTGACAAACATGATCGTCTGTCATAAGTTTAGTTTGTTGCAATAAAAAAATATTGTGAAAAATAAGGGTTGCCAAAGAGTTTCTTATTTAGTAAGTAGGTGGTTTTGCTGTCTAAACCACACAAGTTCTTTTCCCTCCATTTGCAGTCTGTATGCTAAGCTAAGCTAAGCACACTCCTGATTTCTACTCGTTAAACAGATTTTTAGGTATCTTCATCCTTTCATCTCGTGTGTGTGTGTGTGTGTGTGTGTGTGTGTGTGTGTGTGTGTGTGTGTGTGTGTGTTCTTTAGTTAATTAGTGTAATTGCTTTATATAGCACATATTCTGGCTTGGTGTTGCCTAATAAGCCAACTTGTCACATGATCCACTTAGTTAACAGCTGACACACATTAAATATTTGGAATTTTGTTACTGGAAACTGTGCATCCTCTTCTTTTATTATGTATTTTCCCAACCTTTCTTATATATTTCCACAATTTTCTCAATATGATAGAATTTTAAATATACATACACATTTTTCAGTCAGTGATTTCCATTGATAGAAATCTCCAAAAGTTGATTCTGTTCATATGGATATGAAAAGTGGCAGGTTAGCCTTGTTAGACTGTGAGATTTCCATCAGTAATGGGGGACAGCTAAAAGCTGATGTGTACCATAAACCTACGCATACGGATCAGTATTTAAGGTTCGACTCTCATCATCCACTGGAGTATAAACTGGGTGTCATCAGGACGCTACAACACAGAGCGAACACGATCCCCACAGACACAGCAGCCAGGGAGGCAGAAGAACATCACATCAAGAAGGCCCTGAGTAAATGTGGTTATCCCAGCTGGACTTTTGTCATTTACATCTACAGGCCAGTGGACACTCTTTCAATGATGAGGATGTGCACATCCTGGACAGGGAGGAATGCTGGTTTGAGTCAAGGAGGCCATTTACGTGAAAAGGGAAAGAGCATCTCTGAATTGAGGAGGGGGCCTAAGAGTACATCTTTCGCCATCGTACAATGCTGTGATTGCAGCCATTCCCCAACTCTCTGTGAATGGTACTCATGGCCATTGATCAGTGGTTGTTGATCAATGGTCATGAGAATTTGCATAATCATGATAAAGGAACTGACCTCCCAGCCCATTGTTCCTTCAGTGGGCTGGTTTCAGTCATTATGCAAATATGCTGTTTATAAGATTGGGGAAACCTGCATGAATGACGAAACATTTCTCCCACTGAAAACGTTACGTCCAGATGAACAGAATCACCTTTTGGAGATTTACTTACCTGGATGATTGAGCATGCATTAAGATAGAAATCTTGTTTGTTTGTTTTTGATTTTCTGATAAAACTGAGCAAACAGATTATTAAGATCTCCTACAAATCATCTTGTTTTATTCTTGTTGTGGTTAATTTAATTTTTATTTTATTTTTAATACGATAAAAATGTTTCTGTTCCTTGTTAATCATTTATTTAAAAGGTTTTCCTGAAGGAGGCTTTTGAAAGCCTTCAGTCAACATGAAGTTTTTCTGACTACTACTCTGAAGTCTCAGTAGGACCACTGGTGAGGTGCCAGCAAACAGGTGAAAAATATAAAGTTAAACAAATGAATAAATTACAATACAATATTTTGGGGGGAAGGCAAGGAAACATACATGTGCTTGTGCTGGCACATTTACGTAAAATTCAACTTCAACCATTTTTATTCTTTTTGTTTTTTTATTGTGTGTTGCTATAACTTATTTTGGCTTCTAGGCTGAAATAGGTTAGAAAAGGTTTGAGAGCCAGTGATGTATACTGTTATACAAAAGTGTTTTTGTCATTTATTCAGCTTAATAAAGTGTGTACTTAGAGTCAACTAACACTGCATATGTTTGTGTGTTACATTAATACTAAATTCTTTAATTGCCCATACTTACATCATTCCCTTTATTTTAGCTTTTTTGTAGGGAGTTTTACCAGCTCTTAACAGTGTGCCTTGGCTTTAGACAGTTTTGCTATTTTTATGGCTGATTCATTAGTTTGTGATGTGGGTCTCGCAAAAGGGCAGAAATGAGATATCCAAACTGGGGAAAAAAATGTACCCTCTGGGCAGTAATAATATTTATGTGAGATTCCTGTGAAATGTGGCCAGGAGCCAGAGTGACTCTCAGACTCATAAAATGCAAAAGTTTTCTTCCCAGGCTGAATCATGAAGGCCATAATCTGGAAACTGAAAGGATGACTGGGTGCACTTAAATACAGACACTCGGGCATGAAAAAAAAAGATTTGAGCAGAATAAAAGTGCCTCAGTTTATTTGTGTACCTTCGGACCGCTCTTTCCGATTGGGCCTTGCTGTCCAGGATAACCCTGAGGAGGATGAACAAGAAATATTGTTCTCAGATTGTTTTAAATCAAAGGAGAAAAAAGAGAAATGAGTTCAAATATGACGTGAAGAAGAAAATTATATAAAACAGTGAATTCGGGAAATTTTAGAAATGAAAACACTAAATAAGCTGCTTTGTACTAGAGCCTGAAGCTTAGGAGCTTGTGTCACTTTAAAAGGAGGAGTCTGAGTGATATCATCTGTTGCTACGTAGATGGAACACAATTAAATAAAGGAAGATTAAACCACAAGGCAACCCTTGACAGAGTCACATGTGTACCGCTATAGTATGCGTCAGTATTTGTTGTAATGGAAACCCGAAGAAAAGAGAAACGTGAATCTCCTCATCCCAGGAAAGGTTTATGGAATTATATCTGTGACTCTGTTCTGTGTAATGGGACAGTTTGAAAAGCGTGTTTGGAGGACATAGGAAAAAAAAGTTGTACGTTCTGCCTTTCGTGTAGATTTAATCAAATTCACAGCTCACAGCTGATGAAATTTCCTCCTGCTCATTTGCTAATAGAGGTAAAACTAACTACTGTGCGTCTCAGATTGAGCAAACTTGGGACTGCACAGACAGAGAAGTTATTAATACACTTTTATGCTGATTAAAACAAGCATGCTGAGATATTTGAAGATATTTTGTCTATTGCATAACATAACTAATGCATAATTGAATAGAGTCCCAGATATATATTAATACACCAGAGAAACTGCATCATCAGATGTCTTAAAAACCTTTGATACAATGTTTTGAATCGGTTTTTTGATTTTAAAAAAAATTGCCAAGAAAGGAAAGGTTATGGAAGTCAAATGAGATTAAAATTCAAATCAAATGATGACACATAGAGTAAATGTTAAGATGTTTAGGTAGTTTCCATGACCAGTAATGATGTGTCTTACAGTGTAGCCTCTCTCGCCAACATCACCTGGAAACCCAGGGGCTCCTGTTTGACCCTGTTGACGAAGAACAAACATGTTTAGATCGACACCAAGACAGCTGTGACTTTAACCGGCACTGCTGGTTATCAAAAAACTGTGCAATAAACAGCTAGACATAATGCAGAAGAATAAAAATAATTATTTTCTTTTAAGCAAAGAAACTGTGTCAGTTTTTGATCATAGACATTTTAAACCACCTTCAGTTGTGTGCCAGGGGAAATCACCAAACATTTTCTTTTTTGAAGAATTTAAGTACGTGATACTTATATACCTTTGGTCCGTCTCTTCCCTGAGGACCTTGTCTGCCTTTGTCACCAGGAGCGCCCTAAAAAAGAAGAAACACATCCATCCAAAGTGCCAAAAACTAATAAACCACCAGAGCATTCAAAACACATGGTTAAAAACTTTATTATATTATTCAGTGTAAATAAATTCATAAAATACAGAAACTTAAAATAAAAAAAATCATATACACACTGTATACACTTTAGTAACAAGTACTGATTGTTACTGTTATTACTTGTTAAACCAGTATTTTATTCAATAATTTATTAAGAAAAAAACAAAACAATAAAAATCAGTTTATTTCCATGTCTTTATGGGCCTATTTACTTGGCCAAATAAATAAATAAAGATAAAAATTGAAAAGAACCACTAATATTTGAGTTTATAAATACTGATACTAATAAATGATTAATAAAATAATTTCAGCATTTGCCTCATCAAAATGTTACTGAACATAAAACACAGCTGCGTTGTTGTATTCCAGTCGTGTAATTATCATGAGGACATAGTTATCACTCTTTTTTTTCCTTTACCTTGATACCTTTAGTCCCTCTTCCTCCAGCAGGCCCAGCATCACCACGACGACCCTGAAATAACCAAAAAACTCAATTACCACCTTTTCCAGTTGTGTGGCTCCATCAGCTCATCAAGTTCTAGGGTTGAATCCATGTCTATAATATTAATCTCCCCAATCCAGGGTCTAGCCAAAAGTAAAATGTGGTGATTTATGGTGAATTGTGGCACTGAAACATTAACTGGAAAATGCTGTCTCATCTATTCATTAAAAATTGCATCATCACTTTATAATTTTAGTTAATTATGTCATTTATTCATTTATTTTTTGTCCTAATTTGAACATCAAAATTTATGTTCTTTCCTGAGTCAAAGTGAAACTTTGTGCCTAATATGAAGAACGATTCTAGAGGTTTGAAAGAAATTGTTGTGTTCACAAGAGCAGGATTCTTTTGCAGGCAAAAACTCTTCAGTGATTTACCATGTCACTACCCGATCCGTACCGGAAACCCAATCCGTACCACGCATGTGCGAAAGGCATCTACTTCCACTCGAAGCATTTTATTATAGTTACGGGTCAGCGTATCTGTTAAGATGTTAACAATAATAAGTATCTGTTAAAATGTTTGCAATAATGAAACATTTCAATACAATGTAGACCAAAAAAAAAAAGTTACGGATCAGGCCTCCCCAATCCTTACTCACATGTTCAAAAGTCAGACCGTACAGATCCGGTCTACCCGATCTTACCGCCTACGTGCAGATGTTCTCTTCTTCTTCTGTTTCGTTGTGTATGCGTGTTAAATTTGATTTAGTAATAGTCGAGTGTGTTTATGTTTGTCTATGTGGAGAGGATTGATTGGAATTGTGACGATGATGTCCGCTATCACTGTCAATTGTCAGTAAACACTTAATTTGGCTGATGAATCTTCACGTGACTCATTACAAATGTTTATTTTTAGACACAATAGGCTTGTATACGGAGGTATCCATTGTTTAAATGTCCCGGGCAGTCGAAAAGGAAATATGTCCAGAAATACTAGGAGCTTACTTGGCGCTAACCATGTCATTGAAATACATTAACTGTCACAATGTTGGCAAAGAGAGGAAGTGACGAAAGATTCTCGCGTGCGTGGTACAGATCGGGTAGCGACAAGCATCATAACAGATGAAGTAATCATCTTGGCCATCATGTGAGATGGGCTGTGATAAAGTGATAATAACTCCTTTCATACATGAGCAGGGAACTATATTATTTAACTATGGTAGTAATAATATTTTACAATTCTTCAGCCAGTACGGAGTGGCTCTTTGGATCTCATAATACACATAATGTTTGGAAGTCAAAAGGCAGTGCATATCACCCTAAAACACCAGAGCAACATTGAAGTTTGGAGGTGGGAATTTCATGGTTTCAAATATACCAGGATGGAACAAGGGTGGAAAACTTCAGCAAGACAGTGATCCCAAACACACAGGCAAGGAAACTCAGTTGGTGTCAGAGAGAGAAAATAAAGCTGCTAGAATGGCTCAGACCTGACCTGAACCCAATGGAAAATCTATGTAAAGAACTAAAGCTCAGAGTTCATAGAAGGAACTCACAGAACATCTGAATTTGAAAACTATGTAATGGAGAGGGCCAAAATCACACCTGAGTAATGCTTGTGACTAGTTTCTCCACACAGGAGACATCTTGTCACCGACAAAGGCTTCTTTACGAAGTATTACATACATTTCAGTCAGCGTGTTCAATATTATTTTCCTGTGCCATTTCTCATTATTACAGATAACTTTGAACATCTATGGTTTGTTTTCTTAGCATGTGTGTGTGTGTGTGTGTGTGTGTGTGTGTGTGTGTGTGTGTGTTTGGAAACAGAGGGGACCAATTGCTACAATTTTGAGAGTGACATGTTTTTCTATTCTTGCTTGATATAGGATTTCAGCTCCTCTGCAGTTCAACAACAGAGGCTTCCTTTGTGAAAATTTCAAGTTTCCAAATGGGCCCAGTGCTTTCAGTGGGTGACAGGTCTGGACTGCAGGCAGACCAATTTAGCAACTCAACTCTTTTGGTACAAAGTCATGCTGCTGTTTTCAGAATGTTGTTTTTGGCACTATCTTCAAGTGAGTATAAACTTTGCTGAACAAAGATTGTCTGAATGGGAGAACATGGTGCTCCCAAACCTATAGAATTGCTGTTTAGCACTGATGGTGCCTTCGCAGATGTACACGTTACCCTCGCCATGTTCACTAACATCAAGCGTAATGGTGCTTCTTTCCTTTAGCCCCAATGAATTGGGCTATATTACACAATTCTTATGTAATTTTCTACACCTCAGTGTCTTCTCACCTTTTCCCTTCCTTAAGAAGAGCTTCTTGGCATCCACTCTTCTCCTGAGCTTGTTGATAATCTCCTTGGTGATGCAAAAAATGATATTTTATACTGTAAAATGTGCAATGTTTAGTATATTTTCTTGTTTCAACCAAAAAGAAAATGAGAATGAACTGTATTTTTTTGTGACATGCTGCTTCTGACAAAGTGCCTAAAGGTCCAATTGCTGTTGTGTGTAGACACAGCACTGTTTCACTCTTTGAATTAGGTGCTTTTTATGAATGATTTATAGGTCAGTGTTTTGTGGCTTAACAAACAAAAACATTCCTCTGAAAATGGTCCGGTACAAGGACTGGACTGAAAATGCGTGAAAAAGCAAAGAAGAACTTTGACATTTCTTCAAAAAACCTGGGGAACTATTACTCAAGACAAGTTTAACAAAAAGTACTTTTTGTTTACTTACATGTATAAATATGTACAGTAATTTACAGAAGAATGTTATTTTCTTTATGTTATTATATTTTCTTTATTTTGTTTTTAATGGCTTTTAATTTGAAATGTGAGATAAAACCTGAACTGGCAGAATGGAGGAGTAACTGATGGGGGAAAAAAACGTCCAAAAAGAAGGAAGAATGATTTTGACTATGAGGCAGGATTTCCAATTTCTAACTGACACCATTACCATGTTACGAAATGAAGCTCCGTCGGATCTGAAAGTTCAAACAAACAGCGTAAAAGACGACAAAGTGAGTCCCAGCATCACTGTCAGACGTATCCCTCCAGGCTGTACATCGCTTTCTCTTCACAGATTAGAGTGTGACTCCTCCTGGTCTGAAGTATTGGAAGGGAATGGCTCATTTTCACAGATGCTGGTTTTTGCCGCCTTGGGCCATGAGAATAACATATACGATTTCTAAAAAGCCGAGTGCTCTTTTTACTATATAATTGATGTACAGCGCTGTGGAAGATTGAGCAGGAAAGTTCCAAAAGGAAAACAATCATATAGATATTTCTTCTTGATAAAGGGAACACTATTGCTATTACCCAAATCTTTTAATGTACTTTTTCTGATGCCAGCAGACATTCATTATTTTGACAAATTTCTGTCATGTTTGGAATAAAAACCATATTGTAATGCAAATGACACACAAACTGATATTACCAGTGGGTCATGTAGCACCATGCAAAGGTCTCCCACCATTTCATCACTCAGTTCTTGATATTTTGCTATGAAAATAAAAAATAGGTGCAGCAATTTATTGAAATGCACTTAGGGTCCATTTTTATCTGTCCTTAACTGGCCTCTCAGTGGAAGCCTATATATAAAAATAAAAAAAAACACCCAGCACGCCCCTGCGGGCAGTTTATCCTTCAAGCT
>NW_005187690.1:10325-20022 GCF_000239375.1 Pundamilia nyererei | reverse complement strand
TGTGTGTGTGTGTGTGTGTGTGTGTGTGTGTGTGTGTGTGTGTGTGTGTGTGTGTGTGTAACTGCAGTTAGGGGTCATAAAGTTTATTATCAGGAACTGCCAGAAAAATCCCCAAAACCCCAATCTGCTATTTAAATGTGTCATTTGTTTGTTGATACTCTGGGTGATTTCCAGGATAATGATACAACCTCTGTTGTCTCAGTCTGCAGTGGGAGGTGGTTTCAGTTTCATTTCCTGAATGTGTCAGTGCATGTCAGTGAAATACCTTAAATTTATCTAATTTAATCTTTTTTAAAAAAAAATGTGCCTGCATAATTTGCTTGCTATGCTTACATAGCATCTACAACAGTTGAAATCCAATTATTAAAGCTTTTCTGTGCCGTAGTAACTTTTGCACTGTTTTTTTTCCAACACGGAAACCCATTGATTCAGTGTAGACTAAATAACATCTGCCAGTTTAAAAATAGTGTGACTCATCGTGGAGTCACGACTTCCTTACTTTCACTTTTATCAGAATTAGTCTGATTTAGTTGAGCTGAAGCAAATGTTTCACTAAAAACCTGTTCTTATTCAGCTTATTGAAGTTTAGCTTAGATGTAAAATTTTCCACCACAGAGAGGCTGAGAGGTAGCTGTGTTCCTTACAGTCTCACCAGGAGGTCCGACTCCTCCACGGGGTCCCTCCAATCCCATGTCACCCTGTCAACAAGAAGAGGCACTGCAATTATTGGCTACTTGAGCTGCTAATAACACATAATAACTGCTGGGCTAAACAAATGCAAAACAGTATAAAAATACAATGGTTCAATGTAAATCTGTAATTTAAAACCATAATGTTTTTAAATTAATTATATATTTATAATAAATCATATAAATAGCAATAGATAGATCTAATAATTATGACGTCTACCACAAAGTAATATTATGAAGCCCTGAACTGTAATTTTTCAGCATAAAATCACATAATTTCAGGTCAAATGAGCTTTCTTTAAATTATTATTATATTACATGTCACTTCAGTGAATTTTAAACTTACTGATGGGGTTGATGCAATTGATAATTACACTTCATATAGTTCTCTAAATGTAGCTGTTGCAGGTATTGCAGTCTGCTTAGGTATTGTCTGTCTATCTTTATGCAAATATTTTGCTTATTTATTGACAGGAGCATAGAAGACATTTAAACAAACAAAAATATTGTAAATAATGCACAGAAAAAAAATAATGCTCCAAAGGGAAGAGATGCTGTAACTTGTAGATAAATACCTGACACTGTGAAAACATTATGTCAGGTATGACATTGTGGAAATACTAAATGTATACTGTAATCAGTGCATTAACTCAACAGTGATGCATCTATCAACATCCCTCCAACCACATGACTGAGGCGAGAGGGGTGGGAGGGATAGAGTGTGCGTGTGTGTGTGTTTGTGTGTGTTTACCTTTAGACCCACATCTCCAGGCTCACCTGGCTCTCCTGGAAGTCCAGTTTCTCCCTGACAGATTCAATGAATAAGCTTAGGAAAGTTTTAAAAATCCTCACAGATGGAGCTGCAGCTTTACGGAGCTTAACTCTTTGGTGAAAAAAAAATTTCAGTTATTAGTTTAAAAGGTTTTAAATGAAACTTAACAGCTCACACTCTGCACTTATATCTTTTAATAGTCACAATAAAATGTAAACGTAGCCAGTTAACTTTCACTTCGGGATGGACTGGTTAACTCACTGTGGCTCCAAAAAAACCAGAAGCTCCTTCATCTCCCTCAGGACCAGGGTCACCCTGCAAGATGAGGTCAAAGGTTACAACAGATAAGGGCAAAAACATTTCCAAAGCTTATACACAACACTCACTCTCCTCACACAACAAAGCAGTTTCATAGTCTTAAAAATTGCAACAGCTGAAACTTATAAACAGTGAATTTTTGATATATGGTGAAATCAATTTAAAAAATAAAAACAATGAAATTATTGAAATGACTGATTATATCTTAACCCTACTTTAGTTGGGGCACCTCGAGGTGTCTGTTGTGTAAAATAACACTAAAACAGCACAAAACACTTTTTTCCCTTTTCCGGTCATAAACAAGATTTTTTTTCTGCTTTAGTCTTTAATTACTTAAATTACTCGAATTACTTTAAATTTAATTAAGTTTCAAATGAAGAGCTTTCACTTTCAGTTGGCTTCAGGTTTTTAACAAACTTTCCTTCACTGCTTATACCTCTTTTACTTTCTGTTTAGCTGACTGGCTTTTATGGTCGTTAAAACTCAGTATTTTCAGTTTCATTTTATTTTTTCTTTAGTTTTTACTTTCACTCTATGTTACAACACCAATGCTGTCATTACTTTCACAGTGTTATGGGAGCTACAAATGTAAATACAAGCTATTTTGCATGGTAGTATCAACTGTGACTGCTGTAGCATGATTTACTCACCACTGGTCCAGTATCTCCTCTCCCTCCCTGAACACCTTTGGTCCCTTTATAGCCCTAAAACACAAAACGGATAAATAACCAGTAATTAAACTACTTGAATATGCAGCTGCTGCTTTAGTATCACTTTAATCAGGCATTCTTGTCATAAACAAACATCCATTATTCATGTTTAAGACTTTTACCTCTCTCCCTTGAGACCCTGGTTTACCGGTTTTACCCTGCAGGCCTCTGGATCCCTGAGAGAAAGAGAAAAGGAATCAGACTGTGGAAAACAAAAACTACAACATGAACAAACCTACATTTGACCCTAGTTTTGGATCAGGCCATGCAGTGTAAGAATGAAACAAAGGGGCCATTGACTGCATTTAGCCAGTGATGTGATGCAATGTGGCTGTACCTTCGGTCCTGTGAAGCCAGCAAATCCAGGCTCTCCGGGCTCACAGTCACACTCTGTTGGCCCCACCTGCCCAAGCTCTGCATCGCCCCCTGACTCTTCTGAGGAGCCAGTGTCAGGCTCATATGGCACCTAAAACACAACATTAACAAATATTATCACACCTATGGTGTCCTTCAAATTTAGCTTCACTACACCCAATGCCCTGCACCTGCATAGACATGGTTTTGTAGACATTCCTGATTCCATTTTCCTTGTTTTAAAGAAATTTAAATCAAGCTGCTACAATTTTGCAGTGTGATAAGAGAACAGTTACCAAATCAACCTCATAGTAAGATTTGCTTGACTTAAACTAAAATGGACACATTAAATTAATTTTAAATCTCATTATTGGTGAGGAATATTCAATAATCATAATTTTATTTTTAATCGCTTATTTGCCTTGTGCAGTGCTTCAGATTAGCTATGCTCTGGAACAAGTATGTCATTTTCATCATGAAGAACCACAAGTTGCAGAAGAGGCTTGATGGTGTAGGGTTATGATTCTCGTAGGTTCAAATCCTGGATGCGCCCTTACTTTGGAGCAATTACTGACTGATAGTTCTGGCAGGCAGTTTGCTTTCAGCATCACTAAACAAAAATTGTAGAAAATCTAGCCCATTACAGAAGACTGCTGCTAATAATATTTAAGTGCCTCCAGGGAGCAGCCACCCGCCTGTGACCTGAAGTGGACACTCCACCCATTTCTAGCTGAGAACCATGACCTCAGACCTGGAAATGCGGACATTCATCTGCCAATCACCTCACTTAAAGCTGGAGGCTCCCACCTGAGGGAGCCAACAGAACCACATCATCTGCAAAAAAGCATAGATAAGATCCTGAAACCACCAAAGTACAAACCTTCTGCTACTTGCCAAAGTCCAAAACCCATAAGGAATAAATCCGACTTATTGCCAACAATGCAGACCAAGCTTTCACTTGGCTGTACAGGAACTGAATGACCATTAACAATGGGCTGAATGCCCTTTAATAGGAAGATTTTTATGCGAGAGAGAGGTCAGGTTTTTATGAATGCTATATGAAACTAAAACTCAGTTCCTAGTTATGTTTAGCAGATATGAAATTGTTGAGGGGCTTGGAACAAAGAGAGACTGAAAGAGGCTTGTTGTTTTTTTTAAAGCTCTCTCTACATTTCTTCCTGCTGCAGTTTAATATTGTTGTTGAGCTATCCCTGACACTCCCAGCACACGGCTGTCCCACCTGCACGATCTCAGTGTCCTCTTTGGCATAGTGGGACTCAGTGGTGGTGATGTAGGGAAAGGTGTCCTCAGTGATCATGGTGATTTGGGTGGGGATTGGGCCATAAGTGTCATAATCCTCCTCCTCGAATATCTGGTCCACATCATAGCTATGAGTCGGCTCTGGTGGATATTCTAAGGAAATATTAAGACATTTAGTTTTGTTTGGACTTTGTGGTGCATTGTTACAGTCAGCAGTCCTGGTCTGGAGCCCCGAGGACTTCAAACAGTCAGAGAGTGTCCTCTGGTACAGTTTACACTAAGTGTGTTACTGATCTCACCTGGCTGAGGAGCAGCTAAGTTGTCATAGTGGTCAACTGCGGAAGACTCTTCATAGGTGTGTTCCTCACCTGAATAGACATGCAAAATACATGAGGTAAGAACTCAGTATGAGACACATGGGGAAATGTGACTCGTTTAGGGGTATGATTCCTGTTTTGAGTGTGCACGATCCCGGGTTCAATTCCCTGATGAGCCCTTAACTTACAGCAAATGTGGGAGGATAAAGGTTGCATCATACAGTACATACAGATCAACAATTTCCAAAAACATCTCTCCTCTCTTGCAAAACTGTGATTTGAGTCAGTGCATTAAAGTTAACGAATAAAGTGAAGTTACGATCGGAAGGGTTTTTTTGTTGAAAAAAACAAAGAAACAAACAATAATTTGTGGTAATAATTGAATAAATATGAGTTTGTAATGAATATGTGATAAAATTTTGTGCTCGCCTAACAATGCAATTCATTTAAAGTTGTTACTTTTTTTCTCCACATAAGCCTTTACTTGACTACGATATTAAACAAGAAAGTTACTAATGAGTTGTGAAGGTACTTTTTACTACTTAAAAATAATTAAGCAGTGTTTATCATAATTAACTGTCGATTAGTTACCTAGAAGAAACCAGTTTACAATATTCCTCAGCTGGATTCTATAATTGCGTTATCTGTCACCTGTTGTTCTTTAGTAAAACAAGGCTAAACAGCTATTGTTTCACCTGAGGTTAAAGTTAAATCAGTGTCAGCATGAGGAAGCCCTGACCTGAGTGGTATCCAGAAAATTCCTCCTGGCAGTGAGAAGAGACGGCAAACAGCATGAACACGAGCAGCCCCGAGAGGAGCGACGCCTGCAGGGTACACATCAAATACAGCAGATAGACTCATGCAACTCAATTCACCATTTCACACAACCTGAATGAATATTAAACTGTAAACTAAGATGTCACTGCTGGATGAGTTTATTTTCTGACCCACTGTTCCTACTACAAGTGCTGTCAGCTGTATTTAAATAAATCCCTCCATTTGACTCTATTAATTAAATTAAATTAAATTAGTTTTAATTAAATAATTAAACCAACTAACTTTTGATTAGCTGCTTCTTGCACACTAAGAATTTGAACGGCAGGTGGGTGGGGCTCCTGTATTCACAAACAGTTAAGTGCATTTAATGACCACCAGAGATGGGCAGTAACACGTTATTGTAATCTGATTACTACAAAAAGTAATTCGATTACTGTTACTTTCCCGTAAGCACGCTGCATCACTGCGTTACTAAACCGTGATTTTGTGTGTGAGAGTGTCTGATGACAATGACGTCAGTGGCAGCAACAGATGTGTAAATCAACATCTGAGCAAGCACCTGGCCTTCTGCCACGGGAATGTGAAATTCACAGAGAAAGCGCCGGATCCCCCCCACTGACAACTGCAAGAATCACTCATCTGTTTGACTTCTGCATTTCTGTCATTGCAGGTGCTTATTGGTCTATCCTTTGAGGGATAGGTCCCCGTTTTAAATCGTAGACAAGCCCTAACTACACAAAGACTGTTGCAAACTATTCTACTATTCTACTTTGAAGAGTGCCCATGCTGAACCTCATGTCTTTAGTCTTCAGTCCCTTGTTGGTATTTTTTTTTTTAATGTTATGCACAAAAAGGGTATCAATTAGCTGTCAGTGAGGTAGCTCATCCATCTCGTGATCCATCATATTTCACAGGCTAAAAACAAACAAATTATTCTACAGGGACTGCAGCAGTGCTTCTTTCTCTGTGAAGGGAAACTGTAAACAAACAAGGTTAAAAAAAAAAGAAAAAAAAAAAGATTGCAATCATGCTGATGTAGTTTTGCACCACTTTGACTTAGCAAAGACTTGTTTGACCTCATTTTTTACACTGGGAGTATTTTGACTGCTTTATGGGGGCTTTTTAGTTCCAGGGGACTTGATAAGTCAGATTCTTTCTTCCATTTACTCAGTGCATCATGTAAAGTGTTTTTACATTGTAAACTTTTATATAGGATCCAACCAAGTTTATTTTATTTCAGAAAAAGAAAAAGTTTAAAGTAATCATGAGCTGCATAAACAGCCCAAAGGGAGTGTTAAGTATATTGATCAACAGAAATTCAGCATAATTCAGCTCTCCAGTCTTCAGTCTTGTTGCCTCAGCTCAGGTGACTGATTACTGTCAGCTTTTATGGTTCTGCTTAGACCAGTGACAGGTGTTATACTGCCCTCTGGAGGTAGCATAGTAAACTACTGGTAGGATGCTGACAGAATACAATCCTATGGAGGTTTTTGTATTAGCCAAACAAATTTTAATAGAAAAACAAAACTCCTTAATTCTGATGGTCTTTGTTTATTTCCATGTTATTTTTTCCAGCACTGTAAACGCTATGTGCAAATATTGATTTAACCCACACGGTCAGTCTGATTGAATGAATAATAGGCAGGTTATCTGTGAAGCCTTTCCTGACTCACAGTGGTTTTTCATTCATTCACCTCTAGGCTGCATTCCTGAAATGCTCTTTTTGAAGGACTTCCTAAAAGGACCATCATTGGCTTCAGCTTATTCAAATTTCTGTTGAAAGGTTATTAACTAAAACTAATAACCATGTTAACCAGTTTTAGCACAGCTGCACTGGCATAAGAAAACTTTTGCACAAGTAATTTTAAAATACTCCTTCTTGTATTTAAAGTCTTTCTTTTTTATTTAAAAGTTTACTTTAAGTTCTAACTCACAGTCATAGATCTTACACTGCCACTTGTTGGACAACCAATGAAAAGTATCAAAAACATCAGAAGTGAAGCAACCGCTTTCACTGATGAACCTCCAGAACTCAGAGCAGAACGTGATGCATCAAATATGTTCAGAGAAGTGTTTGGGTGGGCTACACCAACAAAGGAGAATCACTGTAAAGGACTCTTTATTTGCAATGAGGTTGCTGAGTTTTGAGTTGCTGCTGTTTGCCTGAGAATTAAACAGACTGAGGTTTCTTTGTCAGGAGGAAGACTGCTGAGCACTTCTCAGACTCATCTGACATTCCTGAAGCCTCACTGTGAGGCTGCAGACCAGCACAGGAAAAACCTGGAAGGCTGTGTATTAGATTTTAACACAAGGTCACTGAACTGGATAAAAGGAAGATAAAAATGACCACAACCACATTGTTGTAATGCTTTCTGAAACCTCAGATCAAACCTGTTTGAAAAAGAATTTTGGGAAGATTCAAACCTTGAAAAGGTCAAATGAGCTCAGCTTCTCTGGTGTTAAAGAATCCCTCACTCTTATAATGTTTCTTTATTCAAGTAACAATTTATTCATATAATATTGACCTGAATAAAGTAGCAAAAAGAGCTCATTATCCAACAAGAACATTTGCCACATTTCTGCTAGACAAATGTTGCCTTGTTAACCTTTATTAGAGGCTAGTTTGTGCATGAATTTAAACAACCCAAGAGAACAGCTGTAACAGACGATACAAGCAAATTCAAACCCAATTAACTCTGCCCTGTTGGACCTCTGGGGCAGTGAGGTAGTGAATACTCTCACATTTCATATTTAACTTTTTTGTTCATATTTGTGGATTGCTATAAAGAAACAAAGGCTGCTCCAACATTCCCAATGTGTGCAAAATCTATTTGGTCACATGGCCAAACATTACACCATGTACAAATTTCCCTTTGGCTTTGTTGTGAATTCTAGAGAAAAATCCAAAGTCAGCAAAGAATCTAAACGAAGCCTGCTCTGTGAATTAAAAAGCTTCCCCAGAACCTAAAAATTACCCACAAACATTTATCAGAAATGTCTGCTCAGCAAAATGACTCCCACACAGATGACTTACTGAACAGCTGAATACAGAATTAGTTTATGATGTATTGCACCAAAATGACTTTAAAAATGAAAATAAGTTATACTTCAGTAAACAACAACAAAAACGTTTTTTAGATAAATTCTGTCTGCAGATTTTGCAGATTTAGACGCTAACACAAACAAAAAGAGAAGATCTGCATTTTTAATATGGAAGTTAAATTAATTTAAGGCCTATATCAACATTTTAAGGTCCTGCTAACAGCCTGAGAGGCACTTTATAGACTGTCCAGTGGACTAAGGACAAACTAAAACCTTCCCCTGATTATTTTACCATAAGCAACATTTAACAGTTCCCTCAAAATGTGCAGGGCCAAATCCACATATGATGATAATCTCATCTTACCTTATCACAGGAGGCCCCCATGGTGCTGCACAGTGATTCCCTCTAGACCAGACCTGTTAAAGGATTCTTTGGGGATATGGATGAGAACAAAAACAGCCAGATTTTACGTTCCCTGAGGAGTTTCCCTTACACTATTATCACCCCAACGGTTCCCCCTGTACTCTCGTCTCTCCAGGATCCGTCAGGTTCCCAAGCACGGACGGGATCCTGTTCGACTTTTTTTTGTTCTTCTCGTCCTCTATCTGTGCTTCTCAAAAGGGTGAGAAATACCAGATCCAGAATCCAGCATGAGCAGAGAAAAACCAGGACAGAAGGAAGATGAATAGATTTTGGGGTTTTGTGTCTTCACATTAATGTCTATATCACATTTCCATGTGCTGCTGTCTGGAGTTGCAAAACATTTTAACATCTGATTAAAAAAACTGTTTTGAGGATTGTAATCATCTAGACCACAATTTGCACCCATAATCATACCTTGTATTTCCTCTCATGAGCTAAATAAAAATACATTCAAAATAAACTGTATCATTTAACGATTTTTCAAGCTTCAGTGAAACTTTTTCAAATTAGTTTAGTGAGGAACACATTTTACCCTCAGAACAAGGTTTCTTAAATCAAAAGACCGAATGTTTTGCTGTGTTGCAATTTCAAACAATGATGTCATTTATGCCAACACAAATAGATTGTGTGACTACAGAGACAATTAATGATAATAATAATAATTTGTTGTATAAACTGGTCATTTTTATATTCTTCAACCTAGGAACAAGAATCACAGGTGCATAGTTTTGCAACTATTCTTCAGTGAGCAGTCAGATTTAGTTTTTATGTTCTTCCTGAAAGTCTGAACTCTTTATCAGACTATTAATTTAAATATCTGTAAAATGATCACCCTACATTTACTTGCAGTGTTTTTTGTTTTTTTATAAACAGACCGCACAAACCCCCTTTACTCCATTTTCTTAATGACTTTCCAGGTAAACACACCCAAACTTACAGCAAAGACTAAAGGCCAAAAAATAACCTTTGAACTTATGGTGAAAGTAGGACAGTTAAGACACTCCTGTCTGAGATTCCAAGTTATCATTAAAAAA
>NW_005187690.1:0-9117 GCF_000239375.1 Pundamilia nyererei | reverse complement strand
TACGCAAAATGGACCGTGTCCGCTCCGACCGGCTTTAAAGGGTTAAGCTGTGAAGATGATGCAAATTATGTCATGTGGTTGTTTCTGTAATTGGTGTGTGGTATACGAGAGCTAGAACAGAAGATAGAACTTCCCATACACATCCACAACCCTTAGATAAGTCCTTTCTCACCTGTCCCTCCTACTCTTCTTCTTCTTGCTCTCCCTTTCGTGGCTTCGCTCCCGGCTGCGGTGACGTTTACTGTGGGAGTGGTGAGACTCTGAGGATGGTGAGCGTCTTTCATCCACCTGCCGCCTGAAAAACAAAACAATTTTAAAAAATTGTCTTTAACCTATAAACTCCTCTGATGCAATATCTTAATCGTCAATGAAGCATAAAAGTGATCATGAGGAGTGCTTCGTGTACCCGTGGGAAGACTGTTCCACTCTCATCGACTCCTCTTCATCTTCCTCCTCTTTCCACTGTCTGGCAAGTTCCTCAGAATGGACGTTGATCACCTCTCTGATCACCTGCAGGGCGATCATAGAGACCACATTACTGTTTCCTAACCTTGGTTCAAACAGGAGGACCGACACGCTGAGCTTAGCATCAGATTTTCAGTTCGGAGATTCCCAGGCAGAGTTTATTTAGTATTCCAGTCAGAGTTATCATAGTTTAGCATTTTTCTAATTAGTTTCTATTTTTATTTCATTTTGACTTAAAAAAAAAAATCTGTAGTTTCCAGTTGACTCTCTTATTTCAGTTTAGTTTTTAATGTTCAAAAATGTTTCGTTTTATTTCTTCCAGTCTTGTTATTTCTACAGTGTGAAGGGAATATATTAGAGCCAAGACTCTGGAAAATCAGTGCAGATATTATATTGAAAAACACACTGAAAGTAGTTAAAATCCCGAGTTTCAATAAACATGTCTATTAATGCCTCATTAAACAAGATCTCATCTGCCGCGACCGGTTATGGTGAGAGAAGGAAGACAAGAAAACTACTTATAAAACAAACTTTACCTTGCTTCCCATAAATGTTTACCCTGCTCAACAGAATAAGCTAACATGTCTTTCAAAACTATACTGCTCCCACCGAAAATTCTCTGCCTGTGTGAAACAGACACACGTATTGTTGAGATCTGGGCAGTCAGTCAACAGTCAGATGACCAGCATCTTGCTCAGTAGAATCGAAACTGGATTCTTCGCCCTCTTGTCCATCAAGATAAAGCCTGTTTTGTCTCTGTGCCTTTTGAGAAACTGTCCAAATCAGAGTTGGGTAGGGTGATGTAGCAGAAAAACTGATAGTGGAGCAGAGGCTGAGAGTTTTCTGAGGAAAAGAACTACTCAACAATTTATCAGACAGTCTGTTCTTTTGCTGCTTTGTGGAAGTCAAATGATATAAATTAACAAAAGAAGAAAGAAAAAGCCTGTCCAGCTTCATGAACACTATATGTTGAAACTCAAGAGCACAATAATAGCTCCAGTAACTGGATTTCCAAATCAGGCTCACCAAATCCACTGGTCATTTATACTGTGCTGTCCTTCGTTTTCAATCTCAATCTCAATCTCTCAATCTCAAGGTTCTTTATTTGTCACATGCATAGTTATACATAGTTATACAAGTATAACACACAGTGAAATGTAGCCTGACACGCTCCTCCTCCTCCTCGTTTTCACCATTTTAAAGTACTGTTACTTTTGACATTTCCAACTAAAGATGGGAAAAGCGGTTCTTGTGATTCACAACACCCTTCATAATTTAAAAAAAAAAGTTATTTCACCTTCATCATGGATTGTATATAAATGAAGTAAATGATTAGAATCAGGACAACACTTATTGTTCTTTATCAACTCATTTACCTCAGTGTAGGATTTCTTGGTGATGTGAACATTTTTGGCTCTGTAGGACTGACGCCGCCTCTTGTAGTCCCTCATTTCTGCCATCAGCTCCAGTTTAGTCTTTGGTTCATTTTGTTCTTCATCTGAACAAAAACACACACAATTTTTATGTGGACTGCACCAGAGAAAGCCCAAAAAAAGTTTTCCTTCACTAAAATTACAGCAACTCTAAGTGTAGAGTTAAACTTAGAGTTAAATCTCACCTTTTTGGAGTTTGGACACCAGATCTACGTAGAGATCGTCGTTGGAGGACGATGCTTCCTTCTGTTCATTGATGACGCCGACAACATGATTGTACAGAGCCAATCGGTCGGCAACAGTGAGATCACACACGGCTCGCTTGTGGTTCTGAGGCACGTCGACCGGCTCACCGGAGTACTGACCTGATAAAGGATCAGACAAGTTTTACAAGCTGAGTGAGAAAACACAAACTAAACTGACAAGATTTTAGTTCATTTATCTAATTACAAATCCTGGACTTCAACCTCAAAACAGCCACCTGATCACTCAGAGTCAGAGGTTTGGGATAAGTTAAAGTTTTGCTTGTTTGGAATCCTGAAAAACAAAAAATTCAATCTTTCTACTTTCTCTAAATTTCTAGTTTTCTCTGCAGGAAACCCAACTCTAACCCCAGATGAGTCGCACAATAACCTGTTTGCTCTTAAGACATTAATGAGGTTAAAAAAACCAAAAACACGTCCACATAATGCAAGTCAAATGGTTAATTATTCCTAAGATCACTTCTCAAATTAGCTCTGTATTCAGCCAAAATTGGATTCTACATAAAAGTAATTTGGTTTTAAGTGTTAAAGTAGAAAATCATAAAGGCGAATTTACACCATGGACCCTGTTCTCAAAAAGTGACATAGCTTTAACACTGGCAGGAAATAAGTGCTTCAAGTTTTATTTTATTTTTATGTTTAGCGCCATCTTGTGCCAGCACAGAGCATGACATCATTGGGTCGGTTGGCTGCAGTCAATAGACTTACATTAGTTTATGTTAGCTAACTAGTAACAGAACCAATAACTGAGGGGAAAACATGGGGACTTAACTAAAAATCGGTTTAAGGGGGTCACGTTTGTGCTGCCCCCGGCTGTAACAATGAGTTTTATGTTAAAATCAAGGAATAAACAGTAATTGGTTGTTTTGCTAGCTGCACTAATAAGAGGAAATTCACCTGTTAGCTCTAATGTTAGGGTGAGGAACAAAGACAGAAGTTACTTTAAAGTTTAGTCCCCATGTTATTATCTAACATCAACGACTGGTTTTCCTTTTTGTTTTGCTGCTGTTTAGTTTCCGTTTCCTTTCAGCTTCCAAGCTCTGCTGATAACTCAGCATCAGTAAGGAACTGTGGCCTTCTACTGGAATACTTTTAGATGAAGATTTGACAGAAAGCAGAAACTACATAAGTATTTTAAACATTCAGTCTAAATATGACTGATGAGTCTACATGTATGGACTTTCCCCATCACATAAAGGGAAAAGTATTTGTATGTTCAAGGATGCAGATGTGACTGATAAGCTTCCCGCACCCAAACCCCTGTGGTTTGAAAGGATATGACAGTAAAGGATATGAGGCATGAAACCAGTGGCAGACCTCTCTAGAGCCCATCTCCTCTAATACTCACCCCAATCGCTGCAAACAGAACAAACAACACATGGATGTTAGGAGCAAAACTAGAAAAGACGTGCCGATCCTAAATTGATATTGTAAAAGCTCCTCTTTTACTAATTACTAGTTACTATTTGGTGAGGGTGAGAGCCAAAAAAGTGAACAATGAATTTACAATGAGTTTAGTGAGGACTTTAAAACTAATGGCATTTTTCTTGGTGTATAAAATTAAACATCTGAATATTCAAGAATAACCCTGTAAAGCATGTTTATCACTGGAGAGGCATGACCCTAATCCTAACCATTCTATCTGACCATGTCAAAGGGGGGAAAAAAACAAACTTTTTTCTTTTTCCAACATCTAACAACAGGTCTGGATTCTGAATGTAGGTCTGGTGGCGGGGTTGAGTCATCGCCAATGATGAGTTGGCGATGACAGAGTTAACTTTGTACCTTCGCTTCTAGTAAATGTACGTTGGTGTGTTGTACTTAGAAAAATAACGCACAGAATAAAATGAGCTGCTACCTTGCCAGAAGACTCCTTCCATCCTCATCATTGGTGCAGCAGATCTCGCCTGTAGGATCACCTGATGCTGGGTGGTTTTGTCTGCATGATGAATGAGAACAGAAAAAACATTACTAAAACATTCCTGACCGAAAAATTCCATCCTGACCTTCCTTTCTACTACAAATGAGTTTCACTACGCGCCAAGACAAAAGAATCATTACTTAACGTTCAAAGAACATTTAGTAAACAATGAAATGAAGGCGACATATGTTCTTTTTCCAAGAAATAAAAAAACAGTAATATTCAAAATGATTTATATAATTAACTAGATAAAAATGGCTTTCAACAGGGCACATAACAATATACATCTTTTTTACTGCACTACAAACTTTTTAAAGTACATTTAAAAAGAACGAAGAAAACTAAATTGAGTGTTTCTTGTTGAGATTGTTTTATTTCATTTTTTTCAAAAATGAATTATCTCTTCCTTCTTTTAGCAACACAAGTTGCAAAACTTCAAAAGAAAACAGGTGGTCTTCTAAAAAGATCTAATCTCACTAGGGTGAACTTTGGTTATACTAAAGAAAGGTGATAATTTCCAGAGAAAGTCCTCTGTGATGACTTACCCATTGTAAAGCTTCTGACGCTGGTGTTCTCATAGCTCACGGAGGGGTCGTACATCTCCGCCTGCAAAGTAGTGATAAGCTTTACAGCTCTTTCAATTATTAAACACAACTTTACATTAACACTGGAGGTTAGGAGGTTTTCAGTAGTCTGTTGCACAATAACAAGAAGCTTTTGTAGTCTACTTTACTGCTTTTGCCCTGCTGTCTCTGGTCCAATTGCCAGGTTACAGCAGCAGATTCCAGCACCAACACATTAATCTGTAATTAACTGTGTTACCTGCTCCTCGGCAGAGTAGCCCATCTTTTTTAGCTTGCAGGAGGCTTTGTGCTTCTCCATGGTCCTGACCGGGACCCTGTGGTGAGGGTCATAGGGACACTGCTCCATTGGTTCCTGAGAATGCAAGCATATTACATTAGCAAATAATGAATTTAAATTAACATCAGGTATGAATTACACAGAAGCATTATTAACATGCCATTGCTGTAACACAATTACCTTCTGAAAGGTTTTTTTCTGCAGTGTTTATTAAAACTGTTTTATAAGGACTAAACAACCTCATGGCCAGAACTCAATACAATCTGAATTGTGTAAATATGTATGAAAGCTAATAATAAGCATATTTTCCTGTGATGTAACAACTAGCACCACAAATTAACCCCATAGCAAAACTCGTTAAAATAGGTCTAATTCAAACTGAGAATTAAATGTCTTTGTAAAAATTGGATTTAGATGTCATTAACTTTTGTCTGCTCTCTCCCGTACTTGGCGTTTTGCCGTTGTTTTTGTATGTCCTTCTTTCCTTGCCAAGTTCTATTGAATGCTGTTCAAGAAATCTTCCTAATGTAAAGTTTAAAGGGAGTTTTTCCTTTCAGTCATTGACAAATGCTGCTCAGAGCGGGAATTATGACTTGAAATGTCACTATTTTGAATCTTCAGTACCAGAAAATGATCGCCAAGAAGATACAAATGTATATGTGGTAATCAAAAGAAGGAAAACTTGTACTATTTCATGTAAACAAAGACATTTAAACCAAAGTGTAGCTTCAAAAGCATCCTCGTTGAAACTTTTGAGAAGAGCACATTAAAAAAATAAATAACAAAAAACTCAGGAAAAGAAAGCATGTCTTTTATCCTGTCTTCCTTCTCTCACCCCAACCGGTCGCAGCAGATGGCCGCCCCTCCCTGAGCCTGGTTCTGCCGGAGGTTTCTTCCTGTTAAAAGGGAGTTTTTCCTTCCCACTGTTGCCAAAGTGCTTGCTCATAGGGGGTCATATGATTGTTGGGTTTTTTTCTCTGTATCTATGAAGCGCCTTGAGGCGACTTATGTTGTGATTTGGCGCTATATAAATAAAATTGAATTGAATTGAAAAGCGGCCTTAAACAAATCCGGTAAATATTATAAGATGCAAGCATAAAAACACTATTAGAAGACACATGACATATTAATTATCGTTTTTTTATTACATCAGACGTAGACCACTAAAAAAGCCAAAATAGAACCACATTACAGCAAATAAAAGTGCCAGTTGGGCGAGAGCAACCAGCAAATCTACCACCAAGCTTGAGTGACTTCAGAAAAAAATATTAGAAACTCACCGAAAACGCCCCAAACTTAGCTTAGCTTAGGCAGCAGAGAAAAACTCCATTATAGTCACTTAAGCAAATCTCTCTGGACTCAAACTTAGTTAAACGCTACGGAAAACAAAACATTCCGAGAAGGTTTTCTGCTGTTTTGACTGAACAATAAATGCTAACATTAGCCAAACAAACGCTAGCTACCTGGTTGGCGTTCTTGTAGTCTAGCGACCATCCCAGCGTTTCAAATATGTCGTTTATCTGTTTTTTGCACTTTTCAGTAAATTCCGTCAGCTCCTGAAGACGCTCCATGCGGTCCTGTAGAGTTAGCGGCGGTAATGAATCCGACATGATGGGTTTATTTTCCTTGAAATCACAAGGATCGTTCACTGTACTGGAGAGCGGAACATCCTGCGCACAGTGATGACGGAAGAACAATAGCGATGCATGCTGGTAGTTGAAGTCCAATAGTTGCTATATTATATTATATTATATTATATTATATTATATTATATTATAGTAATTCAGAAATTAGTTGTAACTTTTTTATTTGTATACATAAGTATCAAAGACAAGGACTCATATAGAATACAAACATATCTGATAAATACAGAACTCTAAACCATACAGTCATAACGCAGTGGATTTTAGAACTGTGCAGCATAGTTTGATTCTTCTTGTCCCCTTGAGTATACTCAATTCACACTGATGGAAAATTGTTCTCCAAGTGCTCATTTCTATGGTATGATATAATATTTCTGTCCCATTGGTGATCGTTGTAACAGGTTAGTGCTTTGTAGGACTTTAATTGGGTGAGAGGTGTCACTCTGTCACTGTGCAGTTTAATAAACATAAGAATTACTTCGGTCATATGATATGAGTGGTGAAAAGTGATGAACTTTTAACCCAAATCAACACCTATGGGACATCTTCTATTGGATTTTTTACTATCATCATATAACACCAAATGATGGCATTTCTTAGAAGAGTGGCATTGACTCCCTAAGCTTTGGAGACATGTTAACACCAGGTAGGCTTTTCAGCCCTGCGTCTTCATAATACATACAACTGCATTTCATTTAAATTTGTCGTTTGACTGTGAATTAAATTTTATTTACAGAGCGTACAGTGAAACTGAGAAACACTGAAAGGCACTCCGGCTTCATGTGGGGTACGGCTGGTTTTCTTGTGATGTATCTGGATCCAGCAGATCATCTGCATAAATATCCTCTGTTCTGGGAAGAGATACACAAGCAACAAACTTTTTCAACCATATGTAGTATGTTTGTACGAACTGCGGTGTATTTATGTGTTAGACAAAAAAAGGTTATGAGGTGTACAAGTGTTAGTTGTGCAAAATAATATTTAAACAGTTACTTTATTTGCTGTAATAATTTTGGTATATGATATAATAATTCTTAAATACTTACATTACTTCCAGAGTGTCTTCAACTGCAACCTCCTCTACAACTTCCACTCCAATGATCACGTTCCTCCTCACTGCTTAAATCAAATACAAGAACATTTTGATATGTCTCAAATGGATGCCTGCATAAATATATGTGTGTGTTGGCTGAATGACAACAGCAATCTCAGCTTTAAACACTCCGATGGAACATCTTAGTTCAGTACATTGAATATCACAATTGCTAAGGTAAAGGGAAAGGATATCATTAAGGAAAAGACCCTAGAAACTAGGTGTAATCTCACCTCCACAGTAGATAAATGGAGATCCTGATGAGCAGTGACCCAAAACATCTTGTTCCCTCTGTCTATAAACACATCTCTGGGTTTCCATCCCTGGACCTCCACAGCACTGACAACCCATGAAATGCTGGAATACATCTCCTTGCTCAGCTTCAACCACTGTTATTTGCTGCAAAGGAGCACCCGCGTCATGCTGACACAGCCCTGTGCTGTTGGGAATCCCTGAGTGGACCTGAGGCTCATAGATGGACCACTGACCATCAGCAGACTGACTGATAATGTCACCACATCCTGAAGAAAGATATGTGAGATACAAAGTTAACTTGACCAATCAGTGGCTGAGGTCGAGCTATACATTACACTAAACAACAACCAAAATATACATGGCTTATTAATGCAGAGGATGGCTTAGAGTTACACGTCATGGCTGAATCATATGTCTGAACCATCTGTTTCCTCCACCTGCTGATTAGACCTGCTGGGTTTGGACTAAAACCGTGGTCAGCAGTCAGCAGTATACTGGTACACATTCCCACGCACACATACACACACAACAAATATACAGAAATAGCAGGGAGTGTGGGGTTTCACAAACAAAAAAACAACATTAAATAGGATTAGATTTGTTAAGATTTGTAATTTATACCATTTACTCCAGTGGTGAAAGCAGTCATGCTACCAACAGTAAGTCTTTGCAAACTCATTCTTCAGCAATAAGAGATACTTGGATTTGAATGTGACTTTTGTTACATAATGTGGCAGCTAAGGAGAGAAAAAAATTGAGCATATGTACTTGTTTAGCTCTCCTCTTGGGAAATCAACCTACACTTTCATTTTATGCACAATGATGACTTGGATCCTTATTGATATTTCTATTATTTTATTATCAGTTAATATAACTAAATACAACAGCACATCCTTTTTATTAGTCTAGGCCAGATAGTATGTGTGATATCGTTCAGTTTTTTAAATGACATTGTGATCAACTGAACACACATGCATTTTCTTTTTTTTCTTTAAAAAATGTTATGTTTGTCATACGTTCCATGTAGATTTGCTCTCAATGAGTAAGGTTCTGTATGATGTCATTTAATAATTAGATATGCTTTTTATGCATTTTTAGTGCCTACTTTTTGTTATGTTTCCCATTTTTTAACCTGTCCTGCTGCATTTACAGCTGCAAAAACCTGACATCTCAGACCTACCTG
>NW_005187689.1:649200-650959 GCF_000239375.1 Pundamilia nyererei | reverse complement strand
CTGACAGCCTTTCCAACAGAGATGCTTCACAGTAAACTTGCACACGTCTGTGTCAGCGACAGGCAGAGGCACATCACACATGGACATCACTGACCAGAGGTCAGCCATGGAGAAACCCCACAGAGACTAACGTCAACCCTGTACTCACTCTACAAAACACAGCTTTAACATTCTGCCCGGTGTTTCCTTCAAACCAGAGCCACAGCACTGTCTGCCCAAAGACACCTCTGAAACACAGTCGGGCTGAAAGCTGAAAGGCTGATGTGTATGAGCCAAGTCACTTTCTGCAGTAGATGTCCTGCCTGTGCAGCTCCACGCTGCGACGTGAGGTGCGCGTCATGACTTACAAAAACGAGTGTTTACACTGGAGTTTAGTCAGGAACATTATTCACACCTGCAGGCTTTTGCTCTGTAAATGTAGCTCAGTGAGAGCTCCCAGAGTAAGGTCTGGGTCTTTCTCTGTATGTATTATTGTAGGTCCTGCTGACAATATAAAGCACCTTGAGGCGACTGTTGCTGTGATTTTGTGCTATATAAATAAAACTGAATTGAATAAAGGTAAACTCTGGGTCACATGTTTATCACAGACAGGTGTGTCCACATCAAAGAGCTCCTGGTTGCAGGTTTCTTCAGATCATCAGCCTGAAGGTGCTTCAGGTGTTTGAAATGAGGATGAGTGCGAGTGCAGATCTAACGTCAGGGCCAACAGGGCAGAGAAAATAACAGATTTACCCCTTCTTCACAGGGTAGGTCTTTAGCATCAGTTACCATGGTGATTTACCAGGAAAGACATGAGCCATGTTCACCGTCCTAGAATGACACTGGATGGCCACGAGTGCGTCTGGTGTTTGGGATCAGTGTGGAGAATGACAAGACGTTTTCAGGTTGTAATAACTTTAATTTCCTGCCATGAACTTGATCACAAAAAGCCTTTCACATCACGAGGAGACAGAAAGAGCAGAAGGTTACAGAGACGAAGGATGGCGTCCGTCTTCGCCTTGGCGAAGGGAAACCAAACATAACAAAGAGCGAGAATAAAAACTTGGATCAACTTTTCCCCCACAGTGATAAAAGCGATCAAACCTAACAATGTTCAGACAGAGCTATAATACAGAAACACTACAATACTAAAGGCCCCCCCTCCCTCCCCGATATCAGCCCCCCACGTGACTGCTGAAGCCGAGGGCGCACGACCACGACGCACTAATGCCGACTACTGTACACCCACCCCTCCCCTGGGTCCGGTAACGGTGCTGTGTGAAGCCCCGCCGCGTCTTCAGTTCTTCACCTGTGCGCTGGACATTTAACCGACTCGAGTCCACATTCTGATTTCAGCCTCACATGCTTTATATTCCTGTACTAGCCAGAAAAGAACTTTAATTTATCCTGTAAAACACCTCAAACACCTGGGCTCTGTGAGGGCGGGGCAATGCTGCCTCATTTCCCACACTTGTTTTATTAACACGTCAGATATCATCAATACCGAGGTCGGTTTGGGCATTTAGGTCAAACATATATTTTATTATCATTATTATTATTGTTAGCATTATTGCCCAACAACGCACACATAAATGCGACAAAGTTCCAAACAGCCAACTTGCTCGTCAGCGATCGCAGTTACACTGCTTAAGCAAAAGGGGGCGCTGATATCAGAGGGCAGGCTGGGATGTTCTCTCCTGGCTAATCATCAAGAAGGCTGTGTGTGTGTGTGTGTGTGTGTGTGTGTGTGTGTGTGTGTGTGTGTGTGTGTGTGTGTGTG
>NW_005187689.1:629473-649180 GCF_000239375.1 Pundamilia nyererei | reverse complement strand
GAGAGAGAGACAGAGATATGGACTATTGGTTTTTTAATGAACACTTTTCACAATAAAGGCCTCTGACTGTTCAGTAGAAGAAGACTTTTATTGTGAAACAACAGGAAGTGAGTTATCTGAGTTTACAGTTGTGGGTGTGATTACAGTTTAAATACAGGTAAATTAGCCCGGATTCAAACTCACATGAAGCCTGGTCCTTACTCATGTAACTGTACGCAAATACAGTGAAATTACCAGATGTTTACAAGTATTTACTCTGTACTTTACTACGTTTCCTGTGGGAAAAAAGCATATTTACTGTATATATTTACTCTGTAATGACATGAGAAATACTCGGGTAATCACACTGTAAACTCAAAAGAAAACAGGGTAACTGTAATGAAACTGCGCAGTAATAACAGGTGTGCGTATCTTTGTGTATGTGCAGATCTTTGTTTGTGTGTGTGTAGCTGGTGGTGCTAACATCAGCCACCGATGCTGCTGTGTGGATTTTATGATACATTCTCTGAGTGGGAGTGGCGGTGCTGGTGGAGGGTGGAGGATCCCCACCCCCCTGGACGCCAGCGACCGTTTGTTTGTCGGCCATGAAGCAGATGTTGGGCAGATTTACAGTTTTAATGATCCCGAACAGCCGTGCATGCTTCACGTGTCCCTCCGTGCAGCGCCGCAGGAAACCGTGTGAGGAATGTTGTCTGTGACAGAATGAGGCTCGTTTGGGTCGCCCGTCTCAGCGCGTTGACTTAACTTAGTTTTTAGTCTTTTTTCCTTCATTTTTGTTTAGCAGGTTTTTGGTTTTTATAAGAAATCTTAGAAAAATGTGACGCCTTGAGAGGAGCCTGAACGCAGCCATTAGCTCAACCACCACATCTGCAGAAGGAGGTGTGTGTGAGGGGAACAGAGAGGTGAAAATGTGACTGGCCAGGTCGGACCAAACACAAGTGCTAAAGCGCAGCGACCTCAGTAAAAATGTGGGAAAAGCTGCGAGGACGATGGTCCAACAACAGAAACAGAACAAGTCTCAGATCAGGACCTGAGTGTTCAGCCATGCTTCGCCTCCTCGTGCATGACGGCGTCACACAGAGGGCTAAACGACGCCACGGCACGAAGGCTCTAATCTAAGAACGTCACTGTAAACACGACTCAAAGACCAGGAACGGGCTCGGCTATAAATATATAGAGACCTCTGACACTTGTGACTTTAATGCATCCAAATTTCACTTGCATTCGATGTTAGCTGCCGATACGAGCGAGCACAAACCAGGCAGTCGAAGACGTTCCCACGAAGCCAGCGTCGGAAATAAAGGTAGTACGTGTAACATCCTGTTTTTCTAAACTGCTTTAAAAATGCTCAAAGTTAACTGGAGCATCACCAGGATGTGAAGAAACTCCACATCCAAAGCCCCAGCGTAGCGTGCGTGCGCATGTATGGAGCGGTGAGCCGCGCTCATTTACAGCGTGAAGACACGTGCTGGTGAAATGCTGCCCCAGGTGGTGAAAGGGGGAATCACAACCAGTGCCGTTAAGTAGGAGGTTTCGTGTTTATTAACCCGCTGCACCTCCAGTATTAAAAAAAGGCTTTATTTACACAGACAGGAAGTGAAGTTGGCAGGCTGCGTTTGGTGCTTCGGGTCACTCGTGTTACAGCTGCGCTCCTCTGGATGACCTCTTTGTTCGAGGCGTGGCTCGTGGGCGGAGCTTTAGCTGCGTTTCCCTGTTTAAGCCTGTTTGAGTAGAAGAAGACTCTCCGAAGCCTGTGACGAAGGCTCCGCGTCGTAGCCTGGCAGCTGCGTGGCGGTGGCTGCCGTTTAAGACAATAAAGTTTTTATTGGTTTATTTATTTTATTAGAAATAAAGTTTGAGGTCATTTGTTTCTTTGCACATTCCTCTGAGGTCAGAGGTCAACCGATTCGAACCAACTGACACATTTTCACCTCTGTGTGTGCTCCCTGGGATTTTCTGTGTGTGAGGAAAAGTAGGAAGAGGAGGAGGCGCCTGTCTGGAGCTGCTGTGATTGGAGGACAGGCGGTGATGTCGGGCGTTCCTCTCTCTGCCGGCTCCATGGACTCCGCACGGTCTCTTCTCCATCTGCTCTAGGTTGCCTGCAATGAGACGAGACACACCTGGATTATTGGCAGGCAACCGAGCACGCCACAGGAGTTCTTCATATCTGCGGGGTGGAATGCCGCTCTCTCTTCCTGTTTCACACACGGCCTAAATTTCCCTCAACAAGGAATAAGTCCTGAAATACGGGATGCCTGGCTTTACGTGTCAGGACTGTTTTGGCAGCTTTTGGACAGAAGCTCTGCCGAGTGGTGGGCTGACCTCTGCGCTCTGTCGCTGCATCTTGTGCACGGAGCAGGACGCCGGCTCTTCTTCCCCCGACCCCTCACGCTCCGACTCGCGCTCCCGTTTCCCTGTGATGCCGCCCCGGGGGTGCAGGAGGAGTCCTGAAGGAAAAGGAGGAGAAAGGTCTGAGCCGAAGCTGACGTGAAACACTTCAAATGCTTCCCGCCCGCGGCGTACCTGGGTGCTGAGGCACAGCAAACTCGTGGTAGAGTCGGCTGCTGGTGTTCTGGCTGGTGTCTGGCACTGAGTGGTATCCTGCATCGCACACACACACAAACACACTATAAATACGACATCGTGCCACTAAACTGTGAATCTGACCTCAGTCCAGACAGGAAGCTGCGGCGTCATGTACCATGCTGCTGCAGGCGCTGATGCTGCTGTCCAACGCCGCTGGGGCCGGTCTGTTCTTCGCTGTCAAAGTTGAGAAGGATGCTTCCGCTGCCATTTCCTGTTGGAACGGGGCTCCCCGACACTCCGGGCGCTGAAGACCACAGAAGAAGACGTGACTCAACAACAGAGCTGCCAGAGCGGCTGGAAGCTCGGACTGTGTCCAGAGGCCTTACTGTGTGAACTGTTGGTCCCTGGGTGCTGCTCTCCAGGGGAAAAGGCCATCATTCCTCCATTCCCGTTCCCGTGGGTGGACGGCACTGATGCCAGCAGACCTGAAAGACACACACACACTTATTACTCGTAACTTTGACAATTTGAAACTGTAATAAATCTGAACACTGCTGCTACACGTCACAGACATCAAACTACTGCAGGTTATTCCATCACATAAAACCTGTTTGGAGGAGAAAAACACTCCTGCAGAATAAAAACTAGGTTCAGCTTTGAATTTGTTTTTTTCATGTGCATCTCTCTTAAACTCCTGAAGCTACGACGACTCAAACCTCTGGAAAGAATCACATGAGTGTGTGAACTGAAAGTTTGCGCAGCATGAAGACAGAACTTGGCCTCATTAAATATTCTAAAGCTTTAGTTCCTGGAGCGACCGGGGCGTGCTGTGCTGTGGTTTAAGGCTAACGTTTTATGTTCTCTGATCTCGTACCCAGTCCTCTGTATCGGCTCAGCTGCTGGTAGATCTGCTTCATCCTCTCGATGTTGAGCCGGCTCGCCTCTGCGTGGTGCACCATGGGCTTCGGGTAATGGACTCCAATGATGCACTTGGCCGCTGCCTGCACAGACTCTGGAGCGTTCCACGGGTCGTAGATGAACTTAGCAGGAAAACCTCGGAGGACAGGTAAGTATCGTCTGGAAGCAGATGGAGACATTAGACATGCTGGCTTCTGTCAGCACGAGGAGGGGTACAAAGTGCATTGGGGTGGTGGTGATGCAGGGAGGTAAAGGGTTAAGAGGAAAAAATGTCATGTCTGAATGTTTCGGAGCTACCGTCTCAGATATGAGCTGAAATGTGTGTTTCCAAACTTTAGCTGCTGCTGTGTGAAGAGCTGGCTGAGGTTTAGGCCTGCAGCCGGAGCACGCTGGTCTGCAGCCCTTCGTGCTTACAAGTTTTAAGGAAGTCAGCTGCTGCAGAACGAAGCTACAAACAAGCACAACACTGCACAGTAAGGCTACAGGACATGAGTCAGAAGCACTGCGGGCAGTAACCGTCGCAGGGCGCTCAGAGAGACGTTAATGCTGCCAAACGTGGTGGAAAACCAGGGGCTGTGGTCCCAACAACATTTACTGTGAGCTGGTGTGACGGCAGCCACGCCACGCAGAGCGACGCTGCGAGAGCCAATCAGACTGCAGCAAGAGGTCAACATCTCACAACGTGCAGAAGATTCCTTGGACTGTCGTGGAGAGAGAGCCACCTACCTACTGCGCTTGGTCCGACCTTACCGAGTCCGAGGAGGGGACACAAGCGGGGCGGAGGAGAGGGGCGAGTGGAACTGAGGGAAGCGGCACAGTGGGGGCAGGCAGCGGTGCGGCCGTGTGGACGCACGCGTGCTCGACGGACGGAGAGCGCCGTGTCGTTAGAGACATCACTGCTGATTGGTGCCGCTAGGAAGACGTCTACTGCAACACGCCATTAGAAAGCACAAAGTTTTGAGCCCACCCGCCCAACCCCTCCCACCCCACCTGGACCAGAGCCGGTGTACGGTGGAAAAGATCTGCCATCGAGCTTCCTGTCCGTGCATCGCTCAAAGCTCTTCTTTGGTTTCATTCCTCACAGCTGAACAGAAGAGGAAGCTGAAGTTCTCCTGAGAGCTCGCCGTTGATGACAGAAGTCCTCCACCGTACCTCCCAGCTCTGGCCCCACCCTCCCCCAACCTTACCCCACCTCCATCCCCTTCAAACAGCAGTGGACTGAGAAAAGAGCTCAAATCTGCCCCCCCTGCCCCTCTGACTGTGGTGGTTGTCTTTTAAGTGGTCAGTGGGCCCAAAGCCTCTGCTGACTGTCCTCTCCCATCGCCACAGCGCCATACTCTGGGCCGGCACACTAGGGAGCCCCCCTCATTTCACCAAAAGGGACCACAACCCTTTTGTCAGGAAGATCCGCGACCTGCCGGCAGCACGCGAGCCGATGGAGGGCGGCGGGTGGCGTGGGCAATAAGGGCTTCCTCTTCCTGTCATGTAATCTTTGATGATGTAATCTTCAATCTGCTGTCCACATTTAGTGTCACAGCTTTGGATTTTCACCTCACGCCTACACTGGCAGATATGCAGACATCTTTAAACATAAAGGGTGGGGCTGACTCTCCCTGCTGCATGTGGTTGGATGTTGGATGGATGTGACTGGGTGGATGATGGTCGGGGAAAAGCCTAAGCCTAGCCATGCGAGGGCTGCTTATCCTCTGCAGTCAGATCTGTATCTCTGATCTCGGCCTGTTTTTTACCCTACGTGATGCACACGTGCACTAGTGATCCACGCCATGTGTCTGAGTGAGCCAGCCGCCGCTCCAGCTCCGCCTGATCCGCAGGGCTGCATTCACAAAAGCAGAGCGCCACTGAACATTTCACAAAGGGCCTGATGAGGGGCTTTGCCCAGCGCCTGGACAGTGGACCGGCTCGCGTGGCACGGCGCAGGTAACGAGTACCGGCGCCAATCGTGCTTCACTGCGATGGCAGAGCTACAGCTGGTCCAACGCCTCTCCTCACTACCCTCCGTGGAATGCTTCATAACGCTCTACCTAACGAATGCAGGCGAGGCGTTTGCATTTCCCTACCAAGCGGTCAGAATCCCTTTTGACGAAATGAGACGCCACCGAGTCATAAACCTGCTCAGAGGGTGCCGCTGGGGCGCGAGTGCCTCAGGGCTGCACAGGTACATGAAACAAACCGCCATCAACAACGTCCATCCACGGCAGCCCCGGCTGGAAGCGCAGGCTGCACCTGGGTGGAGGGGCGAGAGACCGGCCAATCACCTTAAAAGCAATCAGCTACAATCTACGAAGGGGAGAGGGACCGCTGAACTTTCCCCCCAACCCCCAAAAATCACAAACAGAGTGGAAGGAGGGGGGAGGGGGAGAGAGCAGCAGTAATGAACACGCTGCTGCAGGTACACGTCTACTGATGCATACATGTTCAGAGTCACACACACACACACACACACACACACACTGTGAGGTCGTTAGCATCCTGGATCCCAGACTAAGTGCTGAGGTGTGAACAGACAGCTACAAACAGCTGATGACACACAGACAAAGACGAGGAGGGAAGGACGCTGGTTTGTTGACTTACCCTAAGATCTGGATGTCCCCTTTATCCCCCCATCTCTCTCTCCCCCCCTCTGCTGTCTTCAGCTGACCTGTCCCTGAGCTGACTGTGTGTGAGACACTGATGTCATCAGTAACTGGCAGGTTCCATCAGGTGTAACAGGTGTTACTTTTAAAACAGGTAAATCTGTCTGTGCTTCCCCTGTGACTCACTGCTCTCCTCTGATGACCCTCAACGCTCTAATATCTGTGCAGTCCTGAGAGACAGAGGGAGGAAGGGCGCCAACCAGGTGCGGGCTCAGCTGTTGGCCCCAAGGGGCGATAGAAGGAAAGGTACCCACCTGATGAAGTCCCCGTTGGGGTCGGTGCGCCGGCCGAAGCCCACGGGGCAGTAGCAGTGGAAGAACTGCTGGAAGAATGAACTGCAGGACAGCCACATCCAGCTGCCCGCATTCACGCTCCAGTCTGCATCCAGCAGCAGCTCCTCAAACACCTGCAGCAGGTAACCACAGCCCATTAAAACAGGAAGTGCAAAAATAAGCCGACACCTGAGTGAGTAACATCACTTTGTTTTAACTCGGTTGTTTTTATTCCTTAAGCATGAACGGAAGTTACTGGCAAACGTGCCAAAATAATAAGGCCGACACGAAGAAGGAAAAACACCTACGACATTAAACCCTGACGCACAAAAATAAAGGCAGTAATGCGGTCAGCTGTTCCCGTCTGATTCATCGGCATGTTTCAGTATCGGCACGTCACCGCACCATGACCGCTTCCCATGTGCTCACCTTCATTCCTTCCTCCCAGCTTATCCACAGGTCACCTCTGGTGAGGAAGCAGGCCACGGCATGCCGGGCCAAGTGATGAATCCACCCCTCCTGCCTCAGCTGAGTCATGATGGCATCGATCCAGGGAAAGCCCGTCTTCGCCTCAGCCCACTTGGCGAGCGCCTCAGGATTTTTGTCCCAGGGAATGCGGACGCAGATGGGGTTTCCCTCCATCTTGTCGAAGCGTGGGTTGTTGGTGGCGGCGGTGTAGAAGAACTCGCGCCACAGTAGCTGTCCGTAGAGCGAGAGTGGAGGAGAGCTGTTCTTCTTCACCTGCATCAGTAGAAACATCACAAAAGCATCGGGTTAAAAGCGTTCGGGGGGGTTAACTCTTTCAACCTCGGCCATCGGTTTTATAAAAGTGTTTCACTTCAACGACGTTCTGTTGATCACAGCAGTCAGTCGCCGTTCAACCGTCTCAGTGGGTTCAGCAGCACCGACCTGAGCCCAGCGGTGATGTCACCGCCCTTTCGGTGGGGCCTTCATGCCAATATTTCATCTCTGATGGTTCAGATCTGACCAATCAGATCACTGCATCTGGCAAGTGCACTCATAGCTCACACCTGCACTGATATGCAATGATCTGGAAATAATAAAATGATATTATTCCTCTTTGGGAATCGCCTTGTTGGGCCAAAAATGCCATTTCATGTCAAACTGCGTTATATTTGGCGTGTCTCATAGATTCACAGATAACGTGTTTGTGTGACAGCCTGCCTTTAGTTTTAGCTTCTGATTCAAATGTGTTTGTAGTGTTAGGTTGTGTCTGCACACAACAGGCACAACCTAACACTACAACACTGGTTCAGAATGATTCAGAGGTCAGAGTTTAACATTACAAAGACCTCTGGACAACTGTTGCTCAAGAGCACTTCAAAGATTACAGGAACGTTTGTGAAGAAATGAGGGGTGGCTCAAGACTTTTGCACAGCATTGTCTCGTCTATGGAGTTCATTCGTAAAGAAACAGAGTAGCAGATGGGCTCTGCTTCATACACGTCCATAAATGAGATCATCGCTGCGGTGCAGTCGCACCGATGCTTCGGGGCAGCATAAATATGCAACAGCAACGTGTGGGTCTGACGCAGACCTTGCGGTACAGGTCGGTGAGCTTGAAGTAGAAGAGGCGGCAGGAGAGGCAGCCGAAGCGCAGGTATGGGCTGAGGCCTGTTGGGCTGGCCAGCAGTGAGTTGGCGTTCATCCTCGGACGCTCGAAATTCGCCACCCACGCCTGGAGAGAGAGAGAGGGAGAGAGAAAGGAGGGGAAGTAAGACGGCCACGTTAAAGTATTCACCAAATCACAGGCGGCTGGTTTGGAAAGCAGCAGGGAGTGTTTCACATGTCTGTGAACCTGAACAAAAGACGTTTTCGGACAGACAAGAACATGACAAGAAAAGAAAGCGAACAGTGTTTGTTAGAGCAGGGCGATATGGCCAAAAATATTTATCACGATATATATTTGAAAATTTGCGATAACACGCAAGAGACAAAATACAACTCCACAACTTTAGCGCAAAAACCCATCCATTTATTTTCACTTAAACAAGCAGCTGGTTTTTATGTGCATTAAAGCTTTATAAAAATTTAACAGTGCAAATGCAAATTCCTTGCTGAAGGTTTAACCAAAAGCCATTTCCAGTAGAAATGGGCTGACATATCCTGAGCATAACCATGTATAATATCCACCAAAGTTAAAAAGAGGTGCTTTGCAATATTAAACTGCAGTGTGCCAAATAAAAACGTCAAATATGTATTTTTTTGGACCATAAGGTGCACGGGATTATAAGGCACATTAAGCGAAACAAAGCAGTCAGATGAATCAAACTTTATTCAACTCATTCTTCTTGCTTCTTCCACTTCTGTACCATTGATTCATTAATGCTGTATTCTATCACAGCTGCTCTATTCCCATGTTGTTGCAGTATATTAATGATTAACCTCGTATTGTGGATGGATTATCTCAGTTGTTCTCCTGACTGAAGTTTGGTCTGTTTACAGCATCCTGCCATGCGATTGCATTTGTCTCTAACCATGATGAACCCTGAAGTTAACTTTTATCGAGTGGAAAAGTGTTAGTGTTCGTCCTCCAGCTTCACTGTGTTTATGCTAACATAGCTGTGTCGTTAGCGATCACGTAGCACATCATTATATACCAGCTAGCCCAACTTCAGTAACCCTACAAACGTCACTGCTGTTTAGTTTCCTGTCTTATTATATGTTGGACGTGACAGCAGAGCTGTACGTTTGAATTTGTTCAGAAATCTCTCAGTCAGAACATGCTATATCATGTTTAGGTAACTAGCAAAACTAGCGAGCTAACTTCCTGCTAGCTTCTAACTCCGTTAAGTGTAATAAATCCTGTTTTCATGGATGCCTGGATGTTAAACTTAACTGTTACACCTGGTAAAGCAGCAACGCTGATCATTTTATTAAAGATGAAAGAATTTAGACAGTTTTTTAACTCTGATGCCGCAGTGTTCATTTGACTTTAGGACCTGAAGAGACAGAGTTTAGGACCCAGATTACTCCCAGATTTACGAGCACCCTAGTCCGACAAATACGGCAATAACGACGGCCGCTTGCATGTTCCTTTCTCCCTTCTCATTCTCTGTCGCCGCCATGCTTTTTCGGCCATGTGCATATGAAAACAAAGGCCCTGCGCATGTGCATTTTACCCACATTCTATCACCATATTTCATTTTCTTATCGTTGCCTAACATTGTACCGGTATTACCGTGAACGGTATAATATGGCCCAGCCCTACTAATGTGTTTACTGAAACAGATGAGTGCGCGTTTCTTCTGTTGTGATGCTGAAGATCTTTAATCTGCCCCATCAAAGATAACAGCCAATGAAAATAGGAGCTGCATCACTGAGAACTCCTCAGCGCTTCTGCTGAACGTCATCCCCTCAGAGCTTTCTATGACCACAGCCCACCATCAGCTGCAGTACCCACCTTTCTCTCCAGGTGGCGCTCTATCCTGGTAAGAGCCTCGGTCTCTCCTCCTGGCCACACGGCTGACGGCAGCCCCTCCGTGTCAAAGCCTGAAAGAGACGGTTCACCTTCATCATTGTCCTTAGCAGGTCAACCTTCCATAAACACACACAGCCAATCAGAACTCGGCACCCCACCCACCTGTCTCCCATCCCAGACCTGCTGGATTACCTGAACCTGCTCGCTGTGCCTTTAAGTCACACCTGCACAGGTGAAATTTAAACCCAAGGTACTCAGAGACACAAAGAAAGAAGCTTCGACTGGTTGTTGGTAATGGTGTTGTGGTTCTTTTTTGTTTCTTTTGTTCTGGTTTGTTTGTTTTTCCATAACTTGTGTATCTGCAAATATACACATTCTGTATTTTTCATATGAAAGAAACTATACTGTGGTGGGGCTTGCTAATTTCTTGTTTTTGATTTATGTATGTTATGTTTTGTTTTACTTCATATGTTTCATATGTTGTTTGTTTAATTTAAGACAAAAAAAATAAATGAATGAGAGGTAAAACTTGAGGGGGTAGGGACAAATAAGGGAATACTTCAGCCTACTCCATTTCAAACAAATAATGGAATGATATTTTGTAATGATTGTGAAGCCACATGTTTGAAATGCTTGAAATAAAAATGAACTGAACTGAACTGACTAGTTCAGGAACAAAAGAGCGATGCTCCGTCATTCCACGACCGCGTGGGTAAACGACCCGTCACAACCCTGTGGGTAAATGACCTCGCCATGACCCCGTGGTTAAACGACCCTGTGGGTAAACGACACCGTGGTTAAACGACCCCGTGATTAAACTAACCCGTCACGACCCCATGGGTAAACGACCCCGTCATTTCACTTCTGTAACCTCTTGAGAACGAGCTCAGAGTAAACGTCTGATTGGTTTGAAAATAAAGACTGAAGATGATTTATTTTCATGTTTTATCACCAGAATAAAAAGTTCAATATTTCATTTCTGGACTTTATTGACGTTATTGATCAGATCTGCTCAGATGCGGCCCGTCAGTGAACCTGCTGTATGATGAAGCAGAAACCGAACCCACCGTGTCCCCACCTGCCAAACCCGAGGACGACTCGGACTGAAAGAGCGGCGTGGGCCTGACGCTACGACTCGTGACAGATTCAACTCTGAGTGAGGAGAAGTCATCAACGAGCACCAGAAGTTACTTAATTGGGATCAGATTAGAGTTATAATGGGCAGGTGTGCATCACTCTACACGTGACCTGATGAGGTCAGTGAGCGGCAGCTGTGAGTGGCAGATGGAGGCGGAGCTTTGTGGAGCAGCAGGTTTCTTTGAATGGGGAGCAGACTGAGGATCAGCACGTTCATTCAGGAGCACAGAGCTCCTTAAATGTCTCAGGGTCAGGTGCTCCACAGCAGGTGCTTGCATGAATGGACAGAGACAGATGGCTTCACCCGACTCAGAGCTTTAAATTAGAGAGCAGGTGACAGGTTTGGGGTTTAATTATGGGAGGAGTTCTTTCGGCATCAATCAGCTGACTGCAGTTTCTCCTTAAAGCTGAATGAGTCCAGAATCAGATCCACCAGGCTGGAAGCTCTTTTCCTGCGTTTAAAACAGCTCCAGCAGAGGGCGCTGCAACAAGTGTTTCATGTCTGTTTGTGGAGCTGCAGAGGCCTTCGCTCAGGCTCGGTGCCCGGGTCACACACAGGAGCAAATAAAATATGACAATGAAGTCGAGGGACTCAGCAGAGAGGACAACTAAGCCAAAGCCCTGTTTGGGGTGGGCTGGTCCCTGTCGTCTGAGAAACAAATCAGTGTTTCAAAGTGAAAAAAGTTTCAGCCAAATATCTTTTATATTATTTCACTCCAGACACTCATCCAAAGCTGATGTGTGTCATCAGCTTTGGATGAACGTGCAACACTCAAGAGCTTCAAGCGTCACAGCTTCACTCAGGAGCCATGTTTAAGGTTTCCTGGCCCTTACTTTGATTTTAAAACTCTCTGGGACAAAACCTGCAGGTGTGAAAGCAGCAGCTGACTGACGGACGCTGTGCAGGAACGCCATCAAACTGCACTGAAGCTGTGATGCACACAGCTGCCACAGGGGGCGCTGCAGGCCTGCTCAGCTACACTCAGTGTGAGAGAGTGTGCGTGTGTCTGTGAGAGTGTTTCTGTGTGTGTCTGTGAGAGTGTGTCTCTGTCTGTGAGAGTGTGTCTGTGTGCTTGTGTGATTTGATCATTGGTCGATTTTTATGGGCTCAAATTGTAGTCATAAATATTTTGTACTTGTAAATCAGGTTTGTATGCATAAAAAGAATTTGTGTGTGTGTAAGCAATACGCGTGAAACTCTATTTTTCTTCCTTTCATCTGATTGGTCAATGTCATGTCAATCACAAATTTAACAGTCCAATCAGAGAACAGATGGGTTTGGCTGTTGGAGGGGTTCTTTTTTTGAACTGCAGGTCCTTGAAGGGTGATACAGTTTGAAGCTGGAGGATCTCTGTATAAATATCCGATAGCAGCTAGGTCCCCTAACTTTCCGCAGCTGTTGAAAGGATAAAGTTGTGCTATATCAGTGGTTAGAAACACCATCATTACTTTAGGATTAGTTTAACACAAAGTCAGGGCTGACCCAGGACCATTGCTGTGAGTCACAATGCGTAGCATGAAGGTCCTTTCACATCGGACGCAACATGTGCTGCTAATGCTAACTGCTAACTAAAAGCAAAGGATCCAGAATTTGTTGCGCTGGCTGCTGAGCTCTGTGGGGTTTTACCTGTACTAGATGCACCTGCTCCTTGCCGTTTCTATCTCTGACTTTACGTCCTCTACAAGTGTTTCAGTTTTTTTATCTTCAAATGTTCAATAAAAACATGTATGCTAATTCAAAACAAAGAAAGCTTTGTAACTATCCCCACTAGTGAAGACTGTCATTTCCACAGCACTGCCTGCCCCCCCGAGGTCTGCAGCACTGTTGAAAAGGCTCTGGAGGTCCTTGTATTAAGCACGTAAACCTGTGACACAAAAATCACCAAACTCGGACCGCCACAGACAGAAAAAGCTGGGCTCCATAAAGCACCCCTCCAATAGCCAAACCCATCTGTTCTCTGATTGGATTGTTAAATTTGTGATTGACATGACATTGACCAACCGGATGAAAGGAAGAAAAGTAGGGTCAAAATTCATACTTGTAACCTGAAACTTCAGTGCAGAATTTCACACGTATTTTTTGGCCACACACAAATTCTTTTTACACATATAAATCCTGATTTAAAAGTACAAAATATTTATGACCACAATTTGAGCCCATAGATCTTCGCCTGTTTGTTGTTGGATTTTGGTTTTAGGGTGTGGATGAATAAGTACACGGAGATTCTGATTGGTGCTTCAACTACGAGAAACGCTGTCGGCCATCTTTGTGGTTGTTTTCTCGTGAGTGTGTTTGATTTCTCACCAAGCTCCTCCAGCGAGGGGACGCCGTACTTGTCCCCGTGGTCCTCAAGGACGGGCGTGACGCAGTGCCCCATCAGCGTGTCCGTCAGCATCTCCACAGGCATCTCCGGAGGATCCAGCCGGCTGATCAGAGTCTGGAAACGCTTGTAAGTGAGCGGAGGCTGCCCGCCGTTTAGCTCGATGATCCTGCGGAGAAGCAAAGAGGAATCTCATGACACATGACCGTGATCATGTGACCTCAGGCTCCATGACGGTTTGAAACAACCCTCCCTGAATGTCCTTACAGCGTCGCTGTGTTCTCAAGGGTCCGCGCTGTCGTTAAATAAAGCTCACTCACTTGTCAAGGTCATACAGGGTGTGCGATATTTTGACGATGACCTCCACGCCCGCCTCCATGGCCAGCTTCTTGATGGCGGCGTCTCTCTCCTTCCCAAAAGGCTCTGAGTCGTATTCAAAGGTCAGCCGGGAGATCTTCCACTCCTGAGAAACAGAGAGAGAGGATTCCCAACAGGCTGCAGGAGCAGCAGAGCAGAGCGCCCTGGTCACATGTCTGCCCTAACCCCGGAGTAGGATTTCCTGCATCTCACCTTAAAGAGCCGCGGGAACACGTTGGCTGGTTGGCCCCTGATGACGAAAAGGCGAGAGTTGAGCTTGCGAAGGCTGGCGTCCAGATCCTCCAAACACTGGAGAAGAAACCTGAGGAGAGACAGGAGGACAGAAACGAGATGCATGACAAAGCGAAAATCATTGACCCTCATCTAGGACGGGAACCCAGGGATTCCCAACACCTGCGCCCCTGCCCCGCTGGGCCGCGAAGCTGGAAATGCCCTCTCAGAGTTATCCACTACAAAAACACTTTAGTAATAATTACAGCTCACAGGAAGATGCTGGATCCTACAGGTGAAACTCGCGCTTTTAAAACTCGACCCAGATAAAAATCATTTCGCTGTAATGAGACAGGCTGTGATCCACAAATCCTCTCAGCTGCGCCCTCTAGGGGGCGCCACAGCAAAACCCTGAGAAGTTTCTTGGTTTTTGGAAAAGAAAGCGTGCATTCATGTGTGTAGTGTCTGAAGCTGATGAGCTCTGAGGGCGTGCTGGGGTTCTGATCAGGTGTGACTGCAGGTCCAACAGACCAGACAGAGTCTGATCGTTACAGCTCCGTCCCCCCGTCTGACCCCATCGTTAAACCGCCAAAGCTCTGCCTGCTCTCAATCTGTGTGCGGCGGCACGTGAGCGCCTGCACACACTCAGCCAGGAGGTTTTATAATCACCGTCTGCTCTTTTTATAGCTCGGTTCAGTCTGCAGCCACTCGGGCCTCCGAGCAACACGATGCCTGATTTCAGGAGAATAAACCGGCCCGACGTTGACTTTACAACGAGCGCAGAAACGGCTCGACCAAGGCCGCAAAACCAGCGCAGTCATCAGATTCAGTCAGTCAAACGCAAAAGTCCCCCGGACCTGATGTCCAAGAACGACTGTGAGCGAGCTAAAGACGACGGTGCTCACACAGCACAGCGCTGTGGTTTCTCTGCAGTCGGCGCTCATGTGTGCAGGGACTCAGAGGCTCAGTGCAGCCCTCAGTGTGGCCTCCGTTATTCTGTGCCTGAATCCATGGAAGTGAAACACGTTCTGATCACTGAGGTTTCTGCGTTTTCAGATGGTGAGAATAAAGAGGACAATGACCAAAACAGTGAAGAGGCTACGAGCCCGAGTCCTGACCCTGAGCCACGCGTCTGCAGTCACAAAGACAAATGGCAGAACGGCGCCCCCTGGAGGAGGAACGCTGACAGTAAAAGACTGTTCTGAGGAAATCCTCATTTCCATCTGACTGGATGAAAACCAGCCAGACGCTCGGCTCCTTCGTGCCATCAGCTGTTATGTGTGCACACGTGAGCACCCTCATGAGCGTACACGTGCAGAGAGTGAACCTGTATGACCACGTGCACTCAAGCAGGCTGGTATCTTTGATGGGGAAGCTCGCACTGCTGCTCACGTACATGCTGGTGAAAACACAGGGAGGCGCTGTGTGTGTGTCACTGTATGTATGTGTGTGTGTACAGCCATCCTTATATAACTGTTCTGGCCTACATCTGTCAGAGCAGACACACTCAGCTTCGACCGCTCCACAACACAATCCCTTAGCCCAGTAACCTCATTCCTGTCGCACACACACACACACGCGTGCACACAGAGACACACACACCTGTAATGAGTCACAGGCTGAATCGAGAGCAAATAGAAACACTGTCCTGACTGGATGAATTTGGTGCTTTGACACTTTCACGCAAAACCTTCAGGATAATTATCATGAAATAAATCCAGACGTTGTGTTTTCCCCGATTCCTTCAGCACGAGTCACTCTGCAGGCTCACACTTTAACACTTCAGAAGATCTGATCAGCTGGAGGCCTGAACGGCTCACAAACTGTAGAAACCTCATCAGGTGTTGGAGCTTTGTGCGTAACATCATTGTTGTCCAGGAGGTGTGAGTTTTAGAGCATTTGTTTCTCTGTCAGCAGTAACAGGAACACAGACACTACAGGAAGTCAGGTGACAGAGTGAACTCTGACCTGATCACTCTTATCCTCCATAGTCCGCTCAACGCCACAAACACGTTTAAGAGCACAAAGACCCTCCCACTGTGTTTGGGTGGGCTCATGTGCTGCAGTGCGTTGGCTGTATCTCTCCAGCTCTGGTTGGAGTTCCCAGGCTTGGTTCAGTAAGGATGAATTGTTTCAGAAATTTCTCAGTCAGAACATGCTATACCATGTTTAGGTGGAAGCTAGCTAGTTGGTTTGACTTTGGGACCTGAAACAGACGGAGTTTAGGACCCAGATTACTCCGCGAGGCTCCAGACTACGGCAGCTGTAATGCTCCGACAAGCAATCAAGCGGTGCAGCTTCGTAGCTTAGCAACGTCATACTAAAACATTTTTGACAGCTCTGCGTGTCGTGTGCTACAAAATCGGTTCGTGGTCAGTAAGCACAACCAGAATTCACACATAAGGCTCACTGTTGATTTGTGAGAAAATTAAAGGATTTTAAGTGCGCCTTATAGTGTGTAAAGTACGTTCTACAGAAGATATGATATGGATTTTAGGCCATATCGCCCAGCTCTACGAGCACCATCACAGACCTGAAACAGACCAGGACTCATTCTGGAAAGCTTCGCAGCCCATAAGCAGCAAGTCCAGTTTGACAGTATGGCAGCTGTGTTTGACGAGTAGAGCTCGCTGGCTCTTCATCAGGGAGAGGGAGACTCAGGCCTGATGGAGTAGCCGCCAGCCTCGCTCAGAGGGAATGCTCGGCATGCCCGACGCTTACGTAGTTTAACAGACTGTTATTTAGTTTGATGCTCCTTTATCTTTTCCTGCTCCTCCAGCATCGATCAGCTGTGTGTACGATTGAATAACAGCCACGTGGGAAAGCCTCCCCTCATGTAGGTCACCATCACATAACCGCTCATAAGTTTACCGCACTGGCACACTAACCTACATGTCTGCACAGACTCTCACATTTCCCTGAAAATGGCAAAATATCTGGTCCCACATTAACAGGCCACTGCTCAGCCTCTGCACTCACACGGCGCTGGTGCACGCTGACTGCTCCGCCTCTTCGGTCCTTCGCCAACCAAGCAGAACCAGAACCGAGCGGGAAACTTGAGCACGTTCGAGGACTTTGAAAACAAGTGTCTGAGCCTCTTACTGTGAGGATGATGGTAATGTCAGAAAAATCTCCATGATCATCAGAAAAATAAAAGCCTGTAACAGAAGCGTATCAATAAAAATGAGTCCATATACAAAATGTGACACTTTCTTTACTGTTTATAGATTTAATCTTAGGAAGACCCCCCCCCCCCCAAAAGAAAACGTCCACTTACATCCTGGACTTTTAGGGATGGCGTGACTTTTTACACACATTGAGATATAAAGGGAACTTTAACATGAGCCAGTTGTGACTGATTAATAAATACAAAGAGGACTGTAGTTAAATGAAAGCTGCAGAACGGGTCGTGGATGTGCCGGTGGGTTTCTGGCTGAGCACAGCAGGGGAGGCAAAGCTGAACACAGTCCAGAGAACCAATGCCAACAAATAAAGAGTGAAATGTGGAGCAGAGCAGCAGCAGAGCAGAAGTGAGCTGAAGAGGAGGAGAGGAGCCACGGAGGAGCAGTGTGAGTGAGACGCTGCAGGCTGGTGAGTGTGAAATCTCTCAGCAGCTCAAGTGCATAATTCAAGCTATGGTGGCTGCTACAGGACAAACATGTTTTAGTCTGACACGTTAAACTTGGCCCTTTAATGACCACCGGCGTGCTTCTGAATCTGGATCCACCCCCAAGTGTTTTTCCCGGCTGTGTGGGCTGGCAGTCTGCTGTTTACCTCAGCTGTCAATGCACGTGAGCAGCGTCCATCTTTCTTTACACAGCCAGAAGCTCACTTCTGACCAATGACAGCGATACTGAGGTGTGCTTTTGAGGACTCGCTGAATCAGTAAGCACTATTGTTAGCCCGCGCTAGCCTCTGTTCGCCCGCGCTAGCCTCTGTTCGCCCGCGCTAGCCTCTGTTAGCTGGCTTTAGTGAAACTGTTGGACTCGGACTCTTACTGAATAAACTTTCATAGGATTTGAGAACAGAAGCTCACTTCTGACCAATGACAGCGATACTGAGGTGTGCTTTTGAGGACTCGCTGAATCAGTAAGCGCCTCTGTTCGCCCGCGCTAGCCTCTGTTCGCCCGCGCTAGCCTCTGTTCGCCCGCGCTAGCCTCTGTTCGCCCGCGCTAGCCTCTGTTAGCTGGCTTTAGTGAAACTGTTGGACTCGGACTCTTACTGAATAAACTTTCATAGGATTTGAGAATATAATCAAACTGTTTATTGGGGGAAAGAGTGACTTCTACGATACTACAGCCGAATATTAGCTGTTATAATGTTAAATCGTAACCAGCAGTGGTTGTTCAGCTGGCTCTCTGGAGACGTTTTATCCAGATGTCTGTGCAGGCTCGTCATCCAGGTCATGGGGGTCTAAGGAGCTGCAAGAGAAAGTGACTGGACTTCAAGTTTCTTGAAGACGTTTAATCCAACAATAAAATATATGATCCTTTAGTCTGAAGATGGCACACAAAGCCTACAACCTCTTCTCCATCACCTCTGCTGGATGGTCAACGTTATTAGTGAGAAGGGAGATGTCCTTCAAATATGGTGGGGGAACATGGCGGCTTCCACACACTGCCAAGTATTTTGCCTATATTAAATATACGTTGAATGAATGAGTTTGTTGGGAGAATAATTACACACTAATCTATGTATAATTATGAGCACAGGATCCTTCTTCTCTTAAATATGTGATTGACACATGTTTGTTATAATCTGTGTTTATTGGTGGAAAATATAAAAACCTTTATGATCTGTAAAGAAGTCGTTTGTAAAACTGATTTAAGTGTTTATTCTGTCAAATCTTAGGACGTTTCAGCTTAGTCTGGTTTGTTTAAGTGAAGCTTGCAGCACAGATTAGATCTGGGTTAACAGTAACCTACATCTCAGGCAGCTCTCTGGTTTCAGCGTATGTTATCCAACGTGATCGTCTCTGACCTCTATACGAAGTCCTGCAGCACACAGAGGATGTGGGTCGGGAACACAGAAAGCTTCAGAGGGTTCTGTTCCATCAAGTTTACTTTCAAACATGCTCATTCAGGAGACGGAGCCATTTAATCCCGGTGTGACTCGAGGTTTCAGGTAAAGATAACGAAGCTAATGGGATGATGGGCTGCCATCACAGAGCTGCAGGTGTCACAGCAGCTGAACAGACATCTGCTGGCTCTCATTCATCTTCTCCCAAAGCAGGACATTAAAGCTCAGAGCAGCTCATAATAGAAGGCTTCAGCGACGGCGCACTTCTAAGCCACGGTCTGCAGATTTAGTTTAAGATGCGAAAACAAAACCTCAACAAAATAAGCTTCTCCCTTCAGAGTCCACATCCCCTCAGCTGCAGCACAACCCTGCGAGTCCTTCTGCTTCTCCTCCCCTTACGACTGACTCAGAAAAACCTTAAATGTGTTTGTTGGTCACATGAACAGAAATGGCAGGAAAACGCAGATTTTAGCTGTAACAACACAAACTCACTGCTGTTCCCTCTGCTGCCCCACCGGGAATCCTTTGGAAATTCTCCAGGTTTTCATCCCAGGTCCCTGCATCATGTCTCAGATTCAAGGCTGACTTTGATGCCACGCGATCATAAAGTGAATATTCAACACAGGAAAGTACGACAGCTTTAAGAACTGGTGTCTGAAAATAAGAATAAAACCTGTCTCACTGGCATCAAACACACTATCAGGGCAACCGTGGCTCAGGGCGTTGGGAAGCTCAGCTGTAACCGGAAGGTTGCCGGTTCGATCCCCCTGCAACACACTTCACCTACTGGTGTTGGCCAGAGGGGCCGATGGCGCGATATGGCAGCCTCGC
>NW_005187689.1:624077-627943 GCF_000239375.1 Pundamilia nyererei | reverse complement strand
AAACATTCAGCTTTGATATTAATGAGTTTTTTGGGTTCATTGAGAACATGGTTGTTGTTCAATAATAAAATTATTCCTCAAAAATGCAACTTGCCTAATAATTCCGCACTCCCTGTATTAGCAGTTTCTGCGTGGACTCTAAACTCCATCTTTTATTAATATTTATTCATTTTCATTAGTTTGAATGAAAAATGTCCGTCTGGGAATTTCTGGAAAGTTTCTGGAAATCCATGAGAAACAGTCACAGAGCGTCACCCATGTGCACTTCCTGTCTCGATGCCGAAACTGCTGACCAGTTTACACTTTTAGCATTGCAGTCAGCTGGATATGAGCGGGTCACTGCCTTCAGGGTGGATCGTGCTGCGCGGCGACCACGAATAGCAGTTCAACCCCGCCGGTCTGCACGTGAAGCCGAGCGGCGAGCAGCTTGGTCTGACCACACGCAGCCTGGACAGCGATCCTCTAACCTACTTCTGCTGTAACCTGCTCATCGCGCCGGCTGACCTCCTTTCCTGGGATTATGCAGAAGTGAGCGACTGTGAAAGCAGCTGAGCGGGCGTCTCCGGGTGAAACCCGGCGCAGAGAGACCACCGACCCATGGAAAAAAAACGTCTGCTCATTTCCTCCTGCTGGACTCATAACGATAGGACCACCAGATCGTCATGGAAACATGTCAAGTTTGTCAAACGCACGCGGAACAACGAGCAGCATGATTCCAACACCTCTGCTGTTATCAGGAAGGATAAAGAGGTGATTTCTGTCCTTACTGAAGAAACAGCGAGATGATGCTCTGCAGAGAAGCATGAAGTGCTCCTAAACAACACGCCGCTCTCTCGCCGCGTGTTTCTCAGTAAAGACACGAATGATGGAAAAACAGAAACTATTTAAAAACATCCATTTTAAACTCAGTTTCAGCATCAGATCATTTAAAGTCCAGTTAACTTTAATGGTTAAAATTGCGTCCTGATAGGACTCAATAACAGATTAATAACTGATAATCTGATTGTAACTTAAATCCTCTTACCTCCACCTGTTGACCCCGACGTTGGACGAGCCCGCGAACCACGGGTCCAGGAAGTAAACGCACCGCACCGTGGACGCCCCTTGGACCGCCTCCCGCAGAGCTGGGTTGTCGTGGAGACGGAGGCCCTTCCGGAACCAGTGGATGGAATTTAGGGCCATTTTATTCTGAAAGGAAAGAGGAAAAAGCTTCGGTGAGTCTACTGAACCGAGCGGTGGGAGGCGCGTCTTGGCGAGCAGTGGCGTGGGATGGGCCCACGATAGAAGCAGGCTTTTACCTTCTGCTGTGGGTAGAAACAGTCACAACAAGCTCAAAGCACAAGGTTAAAAAAATCTTCAAACCTTTTCCTGTTTCCTCACTTCCTGTCGTACCTCATAATCTGATATTGAGCTCGGTGAGTGCAGCTCACTCATCACAGAGTTCTACAACCAATCAGACTAAAGAGCTGAAGGACGGGCAGCACCGACCCCCTCCATCGCACCTGTCCCACAGGTGCTCGCAGGATCTGTCAGCTGCGAGAGAAACGGTGAGCAGAGAGTTTACCTGCTGAGAACTTAACCCGATTACTGACACTGAAACATCAAAGCAGCAGGTGAGCTTTACCTGCAGCGCGGACAACTTTTACTGCCTTTTGTTTCGCCTGAGCTCGTCTTCAAAGGTGAACTCGCTGTGCTCAACAACAACTCAGCGCCTCGAAGGTTCACGACAGACTCAGAGCGCACACAGAGCTGTGAGACATGGACGCACGGTTAGCGTGTGGTGTTTGTCTCCACACCTGGGCGTTTGCTGCACGCCTAACACTGCACACCTGTTTATCACACACACGCCATTATTTAGAATGTGATGTAAACAGTGTCATCAGCGTGGAGGAGATATTTCAGCTGGAGGCTCGCTTCAGAGGTTGAGTCGTAGTGTGGTGGGCTCATTTTCACTGAGGACACAGTTTTACAAAGATGCGTTTCTTTGTTTTTTAAATATTTTGAGTGTTTTTTTGTTTTTTTTTTAACTGTTCTGCATGAAAAACATACAGACGACACCAAACACCAGAAAACAAGAGCAGCCAATCATCGCTCAGTGAGTCCAGACTGCTTCCACGCAGGCTGATTTGAAATAAACGTACAAAGACAAAACTTATTGAGGTCAGATGACAAGCCAAGCTGTCCCCTCCCCCAGCTTTAAGCAGCATCATCACACTTTCAATATCAAGAATATTAACAATGATGACGACACTCCCAGGGTGCACCTGGGTGAGGGAGTGCCGCTGGGCTGCAGGTCGGAGCTCCTGCTGCTCCTCCTCAGCAGCAGAGGAGATGTTCCTCCAGATGTCCCAAACACACTAGATTATAATCTGAGCCTGGTCTGTAAACTTTCCAGCTGTGCTGCGGGTCTGCACTATGTGCGGCTTCAAGGATCATCTCTGGGGCGAACCTCCTCCTGTGCAACCCGCAGCGCCGCTCCGACTTCTTCCTAACAACAACACAAACTTCCCACTGACCCACTTCCCCCCCGACTCAATCAAACCATCAGCACACCGACCCCCGATCAGCACACCGACCCCCGATCAGCACACCGACCCCCGATCAGCACACCGACCCCCGATCACCCAGCACAGGAAGCTGCTGGTTCAGAGATCAGCTGTGGGATCAATCCTGGGATCCAGGTTGTGACGACTGCGGTCAAAGCTCCGCTCTTGTGATTAGTCGGCGGATCTCAGACGTTTCTGACCTTCAGGATGTCCAGCGGCTCCAGCCTGAACTTCTCATCCTCACACTCAGCCCACGCGATGAAGATGAAAACATAAACGCTGAAGCTTTCGGCACGCCAACAGGCTGAGATGCGTTCACGGACCCTCCAAATGGAAATTAGGTCACGGAGGTTTTTTGTGAATGGGCTCTCCGCCTCAGCGCAGCTCCGGCTGAATAAAACCGGTGCGAATCCAAACCACATCCACCTGCCCCTCACACACCGGGGAGACCCCCCACACACCTGCCCGGGACGGCACACCCGATACGGCCCCAGAAACGGGGTCACCGGAGCGGAGCTTATGTAACCGGTGGCGCTGTATACGCCGACCTCCGTCTCCCCCCAACCCGCACCCACCCGCTCACCTTGTGCTGGCTCCCCGGAGGTGACATCTATGTGAGGCCCAGGGACGGGAGCATGTCTTCGGGCAGAGCGGGGAGCTGTGCCGGGGTATAAGTGTTTGCGCGCTGGGTCCCTCTGAGTGTCTGCACCTCGAGCCGCTGCTGCGCTACTTTGTTTCATAACACTTTGGCTCAGTGCGCATGCTCCGCCCTCTTACCCACAGCTCAGGCTGCGTTCATGGAACGATGGAAAAAAAGTGCACCGAGAAAATAAATGATTAAAGTCATAAAATAAATGAGGGGTGGTCATCAGGAGGAGCTGAAGAGACGCTGCAGAAGCTGCCCAGACTCAAAGACTCCAAGTCAGGAGGGTGGATTTCTACAAAGGAGTGTCTTGTTGTCTTGTGATGGACAGGTGCGAGGTTATCGACGGTTCCAGCCTCGTACAATAACGATGCTTTATTACACACCACATCAGTTAGTTTCACACGAGGCGTTTATGGAGGACACAGCAGCTCGTCCTGAAACCACAGCTGTCATCTCCACATTTCCACTAATACGCCGTCGTCCTATTCTTTCCTACGGCACTGGAATGCAACACAAGCACTGTTGAACGCGCATGCTGACGTGCTCCAAATCCGGGCTTCCTCAGTGGCTGGTGAGCAGTGACGTGCTCCACGCCGAGTCACGTTTATTAGGCGTGGAGATCCGGAAGTCCATTCAAGCTGGGCAGACGCTTGCTGTGTCCCAATTCAGGGTCT
>NW_005187689.1:620219-621725 GCF_000239375.1 Pundamilia nyererei | reverse complement strand
TTATGGATCTTCGGATCCACATTATGTCAGCAGCTGTTCTCCACCGTGAACTATGTTAAAAACAAACACCGCTCACGCCTCACAGATGACAGCTTGCAGTCCTACATAAAGATGAAAGCCCCGACCTGCAGACGCTGTGCGTAGAGGTTCGGGACCATAAGTCTTATTGTAAACATATCACAGCAGACCCGACGATGTTTCCATGAACGCGCTTTTCAGCATCTCTTTGATGACCACTTTTCACACACGGTTGCTGTAAGCACACAGCCGGCTGTAGCTTTGCAGCTCACAGCCCGACAACACAACAGCAGAGAGAGCACAGACTTTAAGGCCGCAAGGCGTGATTGCGCTCCACCTCCTTCAACCTGGACAGGTAGGCAGCCCTTCACAGGAATAAGCCACTGGTTAGGTTAACTGGCATGTTTTGAGCCAAATGAGTTGATATCCCTGGTGTAATTTGAAAACGTACACCTGTTTGCAGGTAAGGCTAACGAGAGAGCACAGCAGGATTCAGATATTCAGAATAAAAGCTCGACAGCTGAGGGAGTTTTTGAGTCTTGTGTTTTCTCAGTCCTCTCAGAGGCCGCCTGAAGAACTTTGCTCAGCCAGCACTTTGGAACCTGCAGGGGCCCTCGCACTTGCAGAGCTTCGTACGAACTGGAAAACCAACCTCACTGGGCTGGTCAGGAGTTCTTCCTTCCTGCTGTTTCCTGTGCTGCGTGTAGGAGATCGTCTGATATTTCAGCATCTTTACCTTAAAATGCAAAGCTTCCTGAGAAGACCTCCAGTCTCCTGGTGCTGTATAAATAAAACTGGGCCAATGTCTGTGGGATGGGCGCCCTCACTGTGACGACAGACCGGAGGAAAAGCGTGCTGAAAATAAGACGAGGAACAGACGCTGCTTTGGGAGTTCCTGTGGCCTGAAGCCAGGCCCTGATCGTGACTCAGGCTCGCCATTCCTCCCTCTCTGGGATGTAACTATGACAAGAGCGAGGGGGCTCAGCGAGCCCGCCCACACGGGCCGATGTGAACCTCCCACGCTGCTGCCTCCGAGCATCACAGCGAGCCAGGCCGCACGTCATCGTCTGATCTGTTGGGGGGGGGAAACAAAGCTCCAAATAGAGGTGGAAATCAGCGAGTGCTCGCCATCTTTGATAAAAGCATGATGAAAGCAAAATCAGCATCTATTAACTGACTGAGACTTTCCATGTCCTCAGCTCGTCTCTCAGAGGCACTCAAAGATTCCCTGTGGCATCCGTGTCGCATGGAAATGACAGAGGGCAGACGTGAGTTTACTGACCCCAAAAAAGCCCAGGACTACATTCTGTCTTTACCTTGAGTTATTTACAGTCAGGGCTTGGATTTAAACAGTACCCTTTTTTTTTCTCTTTCTTTTCGCCCTAGCGTTAATTAACACGCTATACTTTGCACCTTTTAACTGTTTAGTTTCAATATTATAGGGCTTCGCAGCTTTATTTAATATATTCAGTTGTGCTACTTTTGAGA
>NW_005187689.1:587728-599768 GCF_000239375.1 Pundamilia nyererei | reverse complement strand
TATAGAAGCTTCCAGGGTTTCTGTTTTCTGCATGTAAAAGATGCATGATGGATCCAACCATGTTTCAACACTTTTCAGCAGTTTCCTTTTATTTCTGGTTGTCGTCTAAACATGCCTGCGATGCAGCTTTTCAGCGGCAACAACAATAACTCTGGACCCAGTCCACTCCTTTTATGCAGGGGAGGCGTGATGAGCTGATTGAGCTCAGGTGTATCAGCTGCAGCCGCCCCACGCCCCGTCACACTGGATGTTTTCTGAGCTCTGTTTAAAAGTGAACCAAAGAGTGCTGGCGATGGAGTCAGTTAGGTTGTCCTGCAGCTGATGGGACATTTTTTGCAGTAGCTTAAAGTTGAAATACTTTAACCTGCATGAATTCAGATGTTATCAATGTTCATCTGGGAAATTTACATTGACTTTATGCATAAATTCAGATGGACTAAAACAGCGTGAGGTGGTGAGGGTCTCTTTGAAGCTGAAGTAGTTTATTGATCACGTGGCTGTGGTTTCCTGATATTACTCACTGCAATTGTTTGGGGGATTAAAGTAATTTTACCAAAGCTTAATATGACCATTTTATGAACCTGCTCCAAATCCAAGCTAAGAATTTCTCAGGTTTCTCTGGCTCTCACTGAAACAAATGACACCCTGGGAGGATAAGCCTGATTATCTTTACTTTACTTAGTTGGGTAATCATAAGATGGTATTTGACTTTTTAGCATGTTTATTAATCAGATCTAGAAAAACAGTCCGAAGGCCTTCTTTGAAAAATGTTTCTGTGCTACAACTGGATACAAATGCAGATGACATCAGGTCAGGCAAAAGGAAATACACAAAGCATGCTGGTTATCCTGGAAACCCCCAGAAAGTCCAAATAAGCTCAAAGGAATCAACCTGAGGCACTGAGAAACAGAAGGGAAACACAGGAGGGAAACAGACAGAGGCAGGAAGTAAACAAACTGAAACGCAGAGGGAAGGTAACTGCCAGAGTAAAACAGGAAATGAAACAAGGCGACAACCTGAAAAATAAAAGAAGCTAAAAACTGTCAGCAAGAGTAAAAGTGTAAAAATTCAAAGCAGAATTTCTCGCAGCAGGACGGAGCTCCCGTGCATGTCCCACTGATGCTGTGCAGCACCCACTCACACATGCCTCGCCGCCAGCACGGGGACGCCACGTGTCGGGACGACTCAGCGTGATGGGAGATGATGGACGGCTGCACCGAGCACGCTCTGCACCTCGTTCTCTCACGATACACTCGCCTTCCATGTGTTCCTTCTGGTCCCCACGCCTACGCTGAACGCCACCTTTCCGTGTTCAGCCTCTGCTTCGCATTGCTTACCTGGGTGGCACATCTGCTGATTCCCAAACACGAATTTAACCTTTTCAGTTTAAAAGGTTTGAACCAGACCTTTTCTTTTGTTAGCTCGTGTGCCTCTGCTGGAGGCTGGAGGTGTGTGTCATTCATTATTTAGTATGTCATCATCATTTCACTTCTTTTCTTCGACTTCTTTTACTCTCCAGAGGTTTAGTCAAAGATCAGGTTTGGGTCCCCACCCAGGACTCTCAAACTCATGTGGATCAGGACTGACGAAGGTGAAATGAATTAAGTTAATTGACGAAGGTGTTTAATATGAATGTATGTGAGTGTTTCTGGAGCTTCAATCTCTTAGTTTCCTTCTCTGGGCACCTTGGATGTAGGTGAAGTTGTGGCAGAAGCCTCGACTGTGTTTCTGCTGTGTGAGGCTGGTTTGTTCTCATCAGGGTGCAGCGTACAAACCGCTAAACACGCTAAGGTCATGTGCTGTGTGTTTGAAAAGCTTTTCCTGTTCACCATTGTCTCCAGCACCTTTCCTGTGCTCCCCACTCGGCGTCACGTCATCGGACCTTTAACGTGTCTCACCTGTTTCTGATCACAGCAGTGAAACATATACCTGTGTTTGTCCTTAGTGTTGCTTCTCGCTTTAGGCGAGAAGGATCTTTATTTGAACTTGGTTTAATTTACACCTTTAGCTCAAAATGAAACTATTAGAGGTGGGAGAGCCAGAATCAGCTCCGAGACAGTTCACAGTCCTACACTTCACGTGCACATGAAGAGTACTTCCTGCTGTGCTCCGAGTGATGCTCGTGGTTTCAGCAGCAGCCTCGTTCTCCTCCTGAGCTTCTGTTGAACTCTGAGTCCGGGTGAGGATAAACTCGGACTTCAGGTCTGTGAATCGGGTCCATAGTGGACTGAACCGACAGAATCTCCTGCACCAGCATCCTGAAACGCCACAGATTTCACAGCTTTAATTATGTGTTTTCCTGATTGATCAGATTGAATTTTCTGTTTAATACTCTTTTTCTCTCTTGCTTTAGATCTTAGATCTTTGTGTCAAAGGAAAGACGGCCTGGATACCTCGATAATGTTCAAAAACATCTCAGCTGTTTCCAGCCAAAACCACCAAAACCTGCGAGACGATGACCTGGTCAGAAACTCTTTGAGCTGCTCGCTCTGAGCTTCAGTAATTTCAATGATCGGAGAAAACAAGCTGTTGCAGGACGTCCCTCCAACATTCAGAGCATCATCTTTAAAGAATAAAGCCGTCGTTCCATTTAAACCAGGGAAGCAAATATGAAGTTGTTAGCTATTTAAAAGCTAGCAGACAGCTAGCAGTTACAGCTGGCTGTGTCAGTGAAAGAGGCCACGCCCCTAATAATACAAACTGGTGAGTTATAGAAACGCCCCCTCCCCCACAGGTGTTATTGAGGAGGAGGACCTCAGAGGAGCTACAGACATGGCTACGTTCACACTGCAGGCGAAAGCGCATCAAATCCGATTTTTTTGACCCTACGCGACCCATATCCGATCATGGTGTGACAAATCCGATATTTCCAAATCCGACCTGGGTCACTTTCGTATGTGGTCCTGAATCCGATACATATCTAATGTTTTAGAGAGCGACTGCTGTTTGATGGTCACGTCGCATTAAATCCGTCTTTTACGTCACTGACACAAGACAGACGCCAATTATCAGCGCCGGAGAAGACATCGCGAACGCTTCCTGTCCATCCAGTGAAACTGTTGGGAAGACAACGTAAACATTTTATTTGTACTGTATAACCTGCAGATTCTGACAGAAATCTGCAGCTATCCTCTAAAACAGCAATAAGGATCATTATTAGGTTATTTACATTATTATGTAAATAACAAAATAACTTAAAGCAAAAATTGGGAAACATGAGGTCCGAAGTCTTTATATTAAGGTCATCAGTCAAACATACTGTTGCTCTGGGTCTAAACAGAGCGCGCTGTGTGTAACGTCTTCTTTTGCGCATGCGGCCGCTTTGAGCGTTCACACTAGAGCGCGTTTGCTGTCGCATTTTATTTGTAGTGTGAACAAGCAGACAAAAAAATCAGATTTGATCAAAAAATCTGAATTGAGCATTAAGACCTGCAGAGTGAACGTAGCCTGACTCTTCAGGTTGATTCCAGCTTCAGCAGGTGCTAACATAAGCTAATTTCCTTCTTGCATGTTACATTTTATTGAATAAAACTGCACATAACACAAAACTGAGATGTGGGATTCTACTGGATTGGTCCAGGTTTAACTCTAAATTCCTAAAAATGAATTCTCTGAGCTCTGCCTCTGATGTTCTCTTCCTACCTCGTGGCTTCTCCAACGTTCTTGTTGTCTTTGACTGAAGTCTCCATCCATGTAATGAAGCCGTGGGCTTTGCTGAACTTGTCGATGGTGTCTGCAGAGACAGCCCTGTGAGCGAGGTCGCACTGCAAACAGACCGAAGCAGAAAGACTGAGTTTATAGTCAGGTGACTCACTGCATGTTAGCAGCCTGTGCTCATTAGCCTGAACCTCAAAGCTTCCTGGTGGATCCTTCATTAGCTGGATGCACTCAATCACCTTGTTAGCAACTAGGATGCAGGGGATGGAGTCTCCGTTGGGCAGCATGGCCTTATTGTCCAGGTCCTCTTTCCAGTGGCGACAGCTGGAGAAACTGGAGGAACTGGTGACATCAAACATCACCACACAGCCCAGCGCCCCTTTATAGTAGATCCTGGTCATGGATATGAAACGCTCTTGGCCTGAAGAGACAAGGCAAAGGTCAGTGTGTCACCAATGCATCCATCCATCCATAACCCAGTCAATAATGCAGAGGCGTTAGATATTTTGAATTTAATTTTTATTTTATTTTGAACTATTTTTAATTGCTTTCAGTTTTCTTCCTGTCTGAAAATGTTCAGTTTAGTTTTTTTGTTTCATTATTTGTTTGAGTGTATTGTTGTTAAACAGATTGAAGATGTTCAGTTCAAACACAGCCCTTTATGTCAGGTAGACAAAGCAGTTTCTAAACAGGTGCACCAAAGCCTCCAGAAGCTTGTAGAGCACACTGACTCAAACTTCAAACGTTTGCTGTTGTTCTACCTGCACACCGTGTCATGTCTGCTGGTTTTAATCTTTTTCTCAAGTCGAGTTTTTGTTTTATGTCATTTAACCAGTCTTAGCATCAGCTGACCCACTAAGGCTAAAAAAGCTGAAGCCAAACTTTCTTTGTACCTGCGATGTCCCAGAGTTGCAGTCGAACTTTCTCTTTATCCGACCAGTGCAGCAGCTTAACGGAGAAATCCACTGCAGAAGGAAACAGTCTGTTTTAGAGACGCAGCAAGAGAGAAATGAAACGCCACTGAAGGCACATCTACACAGGAAAATAGGAAAATAAACTCAAAGTTTCACTTTGCTTCTTCTGAAGTGAAACCTCTGTGAAATTATTCATTAAGCGCAAAGAAGTGAGAGCTGGTTTCGTCCAGCTGAACCTGCACTCATTCTCAGTTGCTTCCAGGTATGTATAAACATTGAAATTAACAACGTGTCTCATCCTGTAATTATTCATTCAGTATTTTGTACACCTGGGGTCTGAATCAAGTGACTAATCCCCAGTTTCTAATCGTGCAAACAGATTGAAGGCTGTGAAATAATCAGTGATCTCCTCTTCATTTGATTCAACTCGTGCAGAGAGACTGTGAACCTCATTATTTCCTGGAGCTTTGGTTTAAAAGGAGGAGCGCTCCTGATGTGATGGGTTCAAATGTAGCTGTAGAGACCGGCGGACTGAAGTCACCAGTCAAAGCAAACCAAAGGACAAAGTCTGAAAATCAACTCCAGCTATTTGTGTAAGAAACAAAGTTTTAGATCATAAAGTTAAAAACAGCCGAGGTCCTGAGATGAAAAATACATTTTGACCTGACAGTGGTGCTAGAGGACAAGTTACAGAGCTCCTTCAACAAAGAGAGAGCAGATTTCTCCTGTTTTGGCTTCCTGTTAAATCCAGAATTCAAAATCCTGCTCCTCACATACGAGGTCTTAAATAATCAGGCCCCATCTTATCTTAATGACCTTGTAGTACCATATCACCCTATTAGAGCACTTGGCTCTCGCTCTGTAGGCCTACTTGTTGTTCCTAGAGTATTTAAAAGTAGAATGGGAGGCAGAGCCTTCAGTTTTCAGGCCCCTCTTCTGTGGAACCAGCTTCCAGTTTGGGAGACATATATAAGTTGAAATTAATTAAATTAAAAACCCACTTTGTGTGTGTATAATAAATATAAGGTCCCTTGAGGAACGGTTTAAAGGGAACTCCCACAGTAAGCAAATTTCCTTGAATAACACGACTTCTCTGAAAAATTTCTAATTCAGGAAGAGGTGAAGGGAACGAGACAATTGTGGTGGGACAGATAAACGTTAAGATCTTTTACAGTCCAGATTAAGTCATGATCTGGTGTAACATGAGCCCAAAGCAGGAGCTGTGCGACAGTCTGATGGTTTTGTTTTCTCAGTCAGGACCAAAGTGGTGGATCCACTTTTATATTCCATCTGTCTTCAGATTTTACATGAACATCAGTCTGCTCCTCTACGATATAAAAACCAGTTTCAGGTTAGTGCCTGCTATTTCTAACATGACTTCTGAAGTTTTCTGATGACCATGCAAAGTCTCAGGGCACCCAAACACACCACGCAGACCCTGCCAATGTTTCAAAGACTCAAAAGAGTAAAGCAGCCCTACCTCCCACCGTCATCTTGTAGGTCTTGTTGAACTGTCCGCTGACGTAGCGATGAACAAAGGAAGACTTGCCGACGTTTCCATCACCGACAATGAGAATTTTCAGAAGGTGCTCCGTCATCGCTGTCCTCCGTCACGCAACAGCAGGTGACAGACCTCAGCACGGAGAGCTCAAAGTTCACACCTCTGCTCAGGAAACACCGTTTATGAGCCAGACACACATTTTACTCACCTCTAACTAAACAACACCACACATACATGTTCTGTGTCTTTAAATTACACCACATTCGAATCTGCCCAGCCTCAAACCCAGAGAGGGGCCAGGCTTACACCTCAAAGCTAACTGTCCAACAGTGCTGCCAGAGTCGGTGTTTCAACACTCTGCTCTTTCCTGACAGGAAGTTGCTGCAGGCCATAAATATGAATCAGACACATAAACCACGCCTTTGTGGACGGCGGGCTGTTAGTGACTTCTGTTGGTTTCTGTTGGTTTCATGGCAGTCTGTGATTACCTGGCCGCAGGTAATCACAGCTGTGTTAAGAGTGGGTCTCCTAATCGGAAGGTTGGTGGTTCAATCCCCGGCTGCTCCAGTCTGCATGCCAAATATCCCTGAGCAGGATACCAACCCAAGCTGCTCTCTGATGCGTCTCAGAGCCAAACCACCAACCCCCATTTAGACCCCGGTTCCTACAACATGTGTCAAGAACTATTGATCAATGGTTTGATAATAAATCAAATCCGTTTGATAGATTCCTGTTTTTGATTAGATTAGTGCTGGAGTGCCTCAGGGTTCTGTGCTGGGACCAGTACTGATTGCTGTTCTTGTGACACAGCATTTTTATCCATCATTGTCTTTTTTAAACAGTAAGAATACTTGAGCCTGTTTGCTTTTTAAATCTGTAACTAATTTTACTTCAGGAAAAGTTGTGATTAGTTTGGGGGGCTAAACAAAGATGATTTGTTTTTTCAATCACATTAACTTTTGTTTATGTCTAAGTTGTAAGAAATGATTGGGTTTATATTTTAGCACGACGCCAGTGTCCGGCAGCCTCGCCTCTGTCAGTGCGCCCCAGGGCGGCTGTGGCTACAATGTAGCTGCCATCACCAGTGTGTGAATGTGTGTGTGAATGGGTGCATGCAGTGTAAAGCACTTTGGGGTCCATAGGGACTACGTAAAGCGATATACAAATACAGACCATTTACCATTTACTTCATATTATTAGAAAACACTGCATTTTCTTCCATATTCAAACTGAATGCACTCGGTTACGTTTTTCCTCTGTTGTTGATGCTGTCCCAGCTTTACACAGGACACATAGAGCAACAGTAGACGTAGAACCTGCCCATCGTCTCATCAGCATGTTTCATGCTTCAGCCTGTTTTCAGCAGAAAGTCAAACCTCTCTCATTGGCTGCTTTCTTTTTCACAGGATCCAGCATCGGTGAGGATCTAGCTGACCTGCTGGCAGGAACAATGAAACATTACTGCCAAGGAAAACTACACAGGCTGCGGCATTTCAAAATACAGATGTACTAAAGAGCAGAGCATTGACTGAGAAATGTTACTAACATCAGAGGAATCAGGCTGTGCATCGTAACCAAAGCTGCAGAGTAAACGTGAACCATCAGGACACTTTCATGGAGGCTTCACTGTCCCCACCATCATCTTGGTGATGCAGGGAGAGTTTATCTGCTTTTACTTTGTGGTTCTTCCTTCTCCACCCTCGTCCTGCTGCATCTCCTCTTCATCTTCATCTTCCTGTCTCTGGGCCTTGTGGAGTCGAGTTTGACAGTTATTGGTGGGTGCAGTCGCCATGAAGCAGACTCATCTCTGTGACTCCGTCAGTGTGTTTCCAGCCTTTGTCTTTATCCCAGCAGCAGAAGCAACACAGGGACTTTTTAAGGTTTTGTGTTTAAAACGCTCAGATTGTCTGTGGTGTGGGAGGGTTTCTGTGTTTTTAGCTACAGATGTTTTCATCTGTAACGGATGCTGTATGTGACCTGTTCAGGGTTAGGGTTTGTAGAGTTTCAGGTGTAATTCTTTGAAGGCTCTGATCCTCCCAGCAGGTGTTTGGCTGAATGATGTTTCAGGTGTTCAAACCAGCAGCTCCCACAAAACAGCCGAGCTGCGGATCGACACGGAGGAATCCACGGTGGATCCTGAACGTGACGGATACAAACGGACTGGTCCTTGATTTAGTAATGGAGGCAGGTGAGTGTGGTGTCATTGGACACGTACAACAAAATGATGGGTGCTCCACGGCAACTGTGCAGGAATTAAATATAAATAATGAGACGGCAGAATAAAGGACAGACAGGAGAAATACATCTAAAACAACAGAAAGGCACTCATGGGAGAACAAAGTGAAGGAGGTGTACAAAGGTCTGAGTCTGTGTGTGAGTGACCTGACTGACCTGAGGGCAGCGGGTCAGACAGGTGGTGGACAGGGTGCCTGGCTTACCTGAGACAGGAGGATCTGGCAATGACCTCTAGGGGTGTCAGAGGGCAGCCGGTGATGTTTTGGCGGGTCAGTGACCCTCTGTGCAGGCTTCCTGTTGCCAGTATTAGCCTCTGAGTACCAAACACCAGGCAGGAGGAGAGCACGCTCAGTTTGTGTTGTTGTGTGAAAGCAGTGCTACACACAGAAACTTAACACAACATGTACCAGGTCTGCTCACACGATCTGCTCACACCATCAGCTGGGATCCAGCAGGTTTCCATCCATGTGACAAACTCTGATTTCTGAAGTAAGCCAACACCAGCTGATTAAATGTGTGTTCTTGACTCTGCATGAGATCTCTGAGTCCTCACAGTAGAACGACTCTCCACTAGGGATGGGTACCGGTGTCCGGTGCCATTCTGACATAAACGGTAGTAACCAGACTGAAAAGCAGCGCACATTTCGGTGCTTTTTTTTCCTGAGATGTCATACACTTTGGATTCTAGCCAATCATTTTACGTTTCCCAGGATAGTAGGCGGGTCCAGGTACGTCCGTTCTTTTAGAGCAGAGCTACAGATTAAAAATGCCCAAGGCGAACTTCAAACCTCGAATCTGAGGAAACACCTGGCGACGCATAGCGTTTTGTTAAAAGCCGAGAAATGCGCCGTATTTGATAGCTTGCTGCGAGACCTCACACCGAGCACATCTACTGCGGGTGTGGTGCCTGTTATCGACCCGGAGTTAGCAACATCCCCCAAAAACCCGAAGAGGAGAGTCCTGGCCCCTAGCCCTGCCAGTGTAGCAGAAATGATGAAGATGATGATGCAGCAGCAGCCGTTCTTCTCTGCGTGAGTAGCTTAATGTTGTTCGTGTGTAATTTAGTTGAGTAGGCTAACCACGTTATTACATTAATGCATGTAAGGTGAACTAGCAAACACCATCGTAGCTACATGCGGCTGTCTTCTTGTTTGATGGCAGATACTCCCTTCACCCTGGACAAAAAGGTTAAAATGACCAAAGAAAAAGTGGGAAACAGTTAAACATGAGAGGTTTTGGATAAAGTTTGTGTTTTTTCCATTGTTTAAGCACTGCTTCCAGCCAAGAGTGATACCATATATGCCCCATAGCTGCAGAAAAGGCACACATTGTTATCTTTTTACAAAAAATTTTACAAAAAACCAGCTGAACATGAGAGGTTTTTGGACCAATTTTGTGTTCTCCATTCTTTAAGCACCGTTTGAGCACCGGCACCGTTTCAAAAGTACCGGTTTGGTACTGGTATCGGATAAAACCTAAACGATACCCATCCCTACTCTCCACCTCTGATAGGTCTTCTGGTTAAACCTGGGTTCGGGTCTCTTAGCACTCACAGTTGGCCTGGAGGGCGTGGCACAGGTGGGCGGGTCGCAGTTACTCCTTGAAGGTCATCAGCAGAAACACTCGGCAGAATCTCAGCAGTCGCTCTGATGATTCATTTCTCTTCTGGCTGGGCTTCATTTTCCTCAAACCGGGCACAAGCAGGCAGCAGGTACACCGACAGACCCGACTCTGCTGCTTTATTCAGCTTCAGCGTGATTAGTTGTAGAAAAACAGAATCAGGAGTTCATCTGTGCCAAACCTCCTCGATATGATCGACTCCACCTTCTCCAACTGCAGACGTGCGAACATCTGCTGCGCAGCACACAGCTGATGTGCTTTCTTTGTCTGTGTGAACTTCAATCTGGAGTCTGTGGCTGTCATGTGGCGCCTTCTAGTGGTCACAGTGACAAACTACAGCTCAGTGCATTTCCCCAAACAGCTCAAACACACAGCAGCGTCAAACACACAGTCCCACTCACACTCAGCCAAAATCGTGGGCACCACACCCACCACATCAAAAACTCCACCCACTTCACCGGCCCAGAGACTCCGCCTGGATCCAGATGAAACCACAGTGCTGTGGTCTGACGCTTGCATGCTGAGGCAGTGGAGACGGTCAGAGAGCGACCACAACAAGACCCCTGCTTAGAAAACAGAAGCTTCACCCCGATCACACCTGCACACTGTTACACCACCTTACCTCCATATTTAAATACAACCAGGGCAGTCACAAACAGACGGGTGTGCCGTGGGCCCCCCGGTGTGGCCGCTTGGAGCCAACCTTTACATGGAGGAGGTGGAAACTAAGGCTCCTGGCTCTTTCAAAGGGACAGCACCTGGACGCCACCTGGCTCAAAAGTAGAATCAGAATGTTTGCTGTTAGCAAGCAATGCAGCAGCGTCTCTGTGGTCACACAGCAGGGCGGTCCTTCAGTCAGCCTGAGCTTCATCGTGGTGTAAACACTGCTATGGATCAATACATTTATTGACTAGTAATGATGGGAAAACGGCGCTCAGCTCTCATTTTACCCGCTGAGTTCTTGGTGTACCTGAAGGCTGACTATATGACGATGGCGCGCTGACACAGAGCTCACACCGAAGCTTGTGTGGGAACTCCACCCACATCTTTACTCCCTCGCATTCACACCTGACGCAGTCTTAGACACGATTGTTTTTGTGTCTACTCATCCAGCTTTAAACTCTATTACCCTTCCAGGACCTGAAGTGAAGCGCTGCAGCCAAACCATCTGTTCTCTGATTGGATTGTTACATTTGTGATTGACATGACACTGACCTATCAGGTGAAAGGAAGAAAAATCGGGTCAGAATTTGTACTTTCAAATTGGAACTGACACACAGCGAGGGCGACATGAGCGCACAGTTTCACACACACACCTTAACAAAAAAATGTGCGTCAGTAATTTTTACAAACACACAGATTCTCATGTATATGTAACACCTACTCAGTATAGCTAGGCTAGGCTTACAGACTAGATTTGAGAGGAGTAAAATAAATTTGAGAGAACTGAATGTTGAACAGTTGGCAGGTTTATTACGACATTACAATGTTGCAATGAACCAGTGTGAATAACAGAGACAACAGGATACGGTGAGTTCAACAGATCCTCCAAAGAACGATCCGTGTGGAAGAAAGTGGTTCTGGATTATCTGACATAATCCACAGACACACAAACACACACACAGACAGACATACAGACACACAAACACACACACACACACAGACACACACAGACACACAGACACACACACAGACACACAGACAGACATATACACACAGACACACAAACACACAGACACACAGACAGACACACAAACACACACACACACAGACAGACATATACACACAGACACACAAACACACACACACACACACACAGACACACACACAGACAGACAGACACACAGACAGACACACAGACATATACACACAGACACACAGACATATACACACAGACACACAAACACACAGACACACAGACACACACACACACAGACACACACACAGACACACAGACACACACAGACACACACAGACGCACACACAGACGCACACACAGACACACACACAGACACACAGACACACACAGATCCTCGCAGGCTGTCTTCATCAGTCTGCGTCGATCTTTCTAAGTGTCACTCTGGGTATTGTCAGGTTCTACCAGAGGCAAACA
>NW_005187689.1:573145-586412 GCF_000239375.1 Pundamilia nyererei | reverse complement strand
ACAAAGTATTCCTGAGAAGGTCTCCACCCTGGAGATGTGGTCGTCACGACAACTTTACATTTGAATGTAAGCGCTGTTGGTGACACACTGAGCTTCACCCAGCAGGTGAGTTCACCTGTTTATTCAGTCTAAAGCTTTCTGTCTGCTGCTGATAGAGCTGCGACACCGTCCGGCAGACGTGTCACGGTTCCACTTTCCTGAGATTCAAAACGAAAATCAGCAAACTGAGACTAAAATCAGGGAATAATCAGAGTCATGAAATATTCATGAAAGAGAGAAAATAATGATGAGCAGTAAAATTAGACGAGGAAAGCGGATCTTAGCCACGAGCTGAAGGAAGCTAAAAGTCACAAAATCGTTGTTTGATAGTTACAGGCAGCCTGGCTCCCACGTTTCTTATCTCAGTGAAACGGAGTCACTGTAAACGGGTGCTTCTTTTTCTTCTACCAGGACCTCTGACAGAACGGAGACCTTCAGGCTATCCTCCTGACAGCATCACCTCCAACCACCACAACGCTTCTGCTGAGCTTTAATGTCACTCCCATCATCTGCTGGAGGTAAAGGTGCCATCCAGGGAGAACTTCCTGTCCTAAACCCTTAACCGACCAATCAGCACGCGTTAGTATGATGGCATGGTTTCTGGCACGTGACCCACGCTGGGTTCTCTGAGCCACTGAACAAATCGTGACCAAACTTCCTGTCAGGATTCAAAGTAAAAGTTGTGTCTTCATCATAAAATGAAAACAAACAGTCTTCTTCTCTGCAGATTCCCCATCGAACCTCAGAATGCAGAGCGTCGGGCTTCAGCGCCGCCTCCTCGTCTCTGTCTGCCTCTTCCTCCGCCTTCTGACCTCAGCTGAGTCGCAGCAGGTGGAGCAGCTAGTGGAGGAGGTGCAGAATGTCCCAGTGGAGGTCATCACTGAGAGCTCCCCCTGCAGCGCCACCTGTGGGCTGGGCCTCCGGACTCAGACTCTGTGCCTCCTAAATGACAGCAGGGCAGCGATGGAGGAGAAGCTGCCGAGCGGCGGTGAAGCAGAGGTACAGACGCAACACTGCTGAACACAGGAAGAGGAGGACGTGGTGACCATCTGTGTTTGACCTGCAGGTGACGGAGAAGTGCCGCGTCCGGGCGGTGCAGTGCATGGACACGTGGCAGTGCGGACTCCAAACCATGACAGTCACATCCGGACAGAGGGTGGAGGTTGACTGTGTGGGAGACGTGATGGAGGCCACGGGGAGGTTCTCCTGGAGGTGAGGAAGAGGTCTCAGTTTTAAACCAACCTTTGGGACGGCTGGACCAGACGGGACGTTTGGACAATGAGACGACAGGACTAACCTGCCCGAAGACGGGCCCTCATCGTGTCCTTCAGTTTTAGATTCCATGTTTATTTTATTCTGATCTTCAGTCGGACTCTGTCGGCTTCTTTTACGGCTCAGGGTGTCGTGGCGTTACGCCCGAGGGATCATCAGCACTGACGACGCTCTGCTCGCCCGCTGGGACGCTCCCGAGCTGGACCGAGTGGTTCTGGACCCCGTCAGAGAGGAGGATGCAGGTGAGCGCACCTCTGCACGTGCTCAGTCAGACCCACATTGTAGAAGTGACGTGATTCTGCTGGGATACACCGTCTTTATTTGTGGGTCACTAACCTGTAAAAGCTCTTCTTCTGTGGTGACGCTGACACGAAAGGAAAATATTTGTGAGAGTGAAGCTCGAATCAGACTGACTCCTCCCATCGTCCTCAGGGACGTACCGCTGTGACGTGCAGGACGCCGCCTACCGCAGGGTCAAACGGGCTTACTGGGGCATCCGGGTTCTGCCCGTCGGCGTCCTCAGCCTGGACTACGACAGCTCGCTGGCCCTTTGGGATGAAGGCGAGAAGAACCAGACCGAAGAGGAGGAGGAGCAGAGGAAGATCTTTCCCTTTGCTCTCCTTGCGGTACGTTTGGTTTGGAACACGTTCATTTAATGCTTCTTTGTATTCAAAGTTTGGCTGCTGCTTTGGTCACAGATGGGCGTCAGCGTAGCGGTCGCTGGCGTCTTCGCTGCTCTGCTGAGAGGCTACGAGGCGATGAAGAGGATAAGGAGGAGGAGAAGAGGGATTTAAAGGCGTCTGGTTCCTTCTGAATCTGCCAACCTGCTTCAAATAATTGAAAATCGTTTTTCAGGAGTTTGTTATTAAAATGAATGACAAATAAAACCCAAACCTGCAGATACACGTCACCAACAGGTTTCAGTTTGGTACGCGCTTCATTCTGCCGGGTGCAGTGCGGCCGTGTTCCTGTAGATGGCAGTGTGGGCTCAGCCCTGATGAAGCTCTGCAGCTCATAAATCAGCTGCTGCATACAAAGCTTTTTATCCACATTTTAAAATATTCTTTAGGAGTTGTGAAAAAACTAGTGTTCCTTTTTTCCAGCATTCCAGGTCACAGCTGGAACATCTGTGCGCTGAGGTGCATCCATGTGTGTTACAGGTGTGTTTGAGTCTCAGACTGCAGGGCAGCTCCAGCCAGGCAGGGAAAGCATTAAAGACTGCCCTCCGTAATAACCAGCATGGTGTTGTTGGCAGTGCTTTGGTGCTTCCGTGGAAAGGCGTCTCCTCAGCAGTGATTCTGCTTCACAATAAGAAGCTTGTTTTAGCACAGGTCAGGTGAACGAGGCCACGATGCTGTCGAGCTGAGTGAGCGAGCGGGCAAAACAAACAAAGTGATGATGATGAGCTCGCTGTAACGGATTCATGTCCTGGTGGAAGCAGCCCTGCGACGAAGCACGGAGGGGGGTCAGGTAGGCCTACGTCAGGACCATTTACTGTCCTCAGCAGGGAAACAGTCAAATGTAATGCACATGTGGTTCATGACTAATGCACCCATCTTAATGTTGTGACTCAGACGTTACATGGTCTTCACTGCACCCTCTAACTGGTCAGACTGGTAGTTGGTGTAAAAATGCAATGAAACTGGTTTTAAACGATGCCCCAGTAATAACTCGTCTTCCCAGGATCGCTGTCCCGTTTTTTTTAAAATGATAAGCCACCCTGGGGTTTGTGATGAGGACCCAGAGCAGTAACATCTCTCTCTCTGCGGGGCTCTCATTTATGAAATGGAGCGTCTCACTCTGAAAAATGTCGTCTGTAGCAACGTCCAATCAGTGTTTGAGCATGAAAACCCAGCCAACGGCGCTCTGATCAACACATCTCCAATCAAAACAAACTGATCACACCTTTTGATTCCCCTCTATAGCGTTTCCAGCCATAGACCAAAAACATGACCACCAATGAGCAACATGTTGACTTAAAGGGGAGGAGCTAAAACAGCTTGTTTCAAGCAGAGGTGAGCGGCTGATTTACCAAAGAAGAATAAAAAGAATGAAAAATGTGAAAAGGTTACAAAGGAAGGAAAGCACAGCTGCTGCAGAGAAATCAGACATGTGAGAAGAAAAGTCGCTGCACATCAGATTATTCTTCCACGTTACTAAAAGTGAGACTGAAACCTGGGAAGAAGCCAGCCAGAGGTAACGGACTGATCAATATCAGCCCTCTGTCATTAAGACAGGACAATCTGATGGATTACAATCATTATTTCATTAAATGAATCATCAAGAGACACCTTTAGTGTTCATTCTCTCAGCTGCAGCCTCAGTGCTGTTGAACAGTTTGAGAGGAAATAAAGTAAAATCAAATAACATTGGGTTGTAGTGTTTTAGGGTTGTATCGAAATACTTAAGGAACAATAATCCTGTCGTAAAATTTAAATATATATAAACAATATATTTAAAAAATGAAACAACAAAGCTGACTGACTACCATACAAAGACAGTAAGCAGCACTGGCAAACTGCCGGCCCTCTGCAGATCTTTACTCACATAACCTGCTGTTAGATGTTAGCTTTGCTGCATTGCATGCAGATGCATCCCCGTAAGGAGTAAAGCACCATCGCAGTGCAGAAGTCCCAGGATGAACATCTCACTCTTCATCACTAAGTGAAGAAAATGAAACCCGAGGTTTCTCCTCAGCACTGCTTGTTTTTGTCTACCTATGACATTTTACTTGGTGGTTGTTTGCTGCTTCTGCTAACTGTACAATAAATCGCTCCTTGGGGATAACAAAAAGCACCCACCCGCTAATCAATCCGCTGGTAGCAGGGGTCAAATGAGAGTCGACAATCTTTTCAAGTATAAATCAATGAGTCAATTCATCAATGTTTGAATAAAATCTCTAAATAATTCATTAAATCTGAGAAAGTTATAAAACATAAACATTGCACAAGGTCACCTGGTTCTGCTGTGTACTCTGAGGTTTAATGTTTGAAATATTTAAAGTGTGGATTAATGTTTCCTCTTCTGTAGGGAACAACGTGCCTCATGTTCCACTGATTATCTGTAGACGTGTAGTATTCAGTTATTGATTAGCACACGTGCAGGTCAGGGGTCAGCTGTGGGGCCGTTTATGACCGCCTCTCTCGAGGACACTCATTTCTGCCCCAACTCTTGCTCCATACATTATCTCTGACTGCCCCCGAAGTCATTCTGTCCTCTCTGTCAGAGGCAGCCGTCAACATAAAGAGCTCTGCTCATGCGGGATTTGCAGACGGGTTTGGGTCTCCTCAGCGTCACCGCCGATCCGTGCAGCGCGACGACACGAGGGTTCGCTGATGGTTTGCTGACTGGGCGACATTAGATGGATGAGCTGTTGGGTCTGTTCAGCCACTGCAGACCCGGCAGCTACACTGTCTGTGGATTAAGGAGTCCGCCGTGACCCTGCAGCTGTAAACTGCTGAGCTGGGAGCACCGCCTCCTCTGTGCTGTCTGTACCACGATAAACCTCTGTGAATCCTAAAGTCCCCTGACGGCGAGTCATCGCAGTGAGGAACCATCCTCTGCTGTCCCAGGGGATGATGGACGGGAAGCGTTTCCACCACTTCAGAGCGGTCTGATGGATGGATCGTGAGCCTCTGCAGACACTTCTCCTCGAAAACCAATTAAAGCTAAATGTAAGCAGCCCTCTGTCACACTATAATCTGAAGATTAGAGCAGGAAAGGCGACTGATGGGGCGATCTCCAAACACAGCATGAACGTGTTACTCTGCAATTTAATCCTGAGTGAAGGCGTAATTACAGCTGTCAGCAGCCATTCTGTGTCAGCCACTGTTTAATGGCCTGAGATGACTCTGAAGAAGCTCAGCAGCACACGCTGGCTTTAACGAACTTTGTAGAAATCCTGAAACCTTCTGCTGAAGTCCCACACAGCCCAGTCTGAGCTCTGCAGGCAGTGACGCTGATGTTGGACTATGCCAGCTAATCAGAAATCAGCAGTGTTGGCCAAGTTACTTTGAAAAAGTAATTAATTATAGTTACTAGTTACTTCTTCAAAAAAGTAACTGAGTTAGTAACTGAGTTACAAGATTCAAAAAGTAATTAATTACTTGAAAAGTAACTATTGCGTTACTTTAAAAAACCTTTTAACCCTCTGGGGTCCAGGGTGTAATCGGCCATTTTCAACTACTTCTGATGTTTCCTCCACATTTCACCTTTAAACACTATTTACTTTGTCTTGTTTGGTCTCATCAGCACAACCTCACGTGTCTGAATCTGCAGTCATGCTTTCATTTTGACTACTGTAGTAACACAACTGATCTCTGATGAATTAACCATTTCAAACTGTTTACACAACAATCAGCTGTTCTTCAATAAGATGCCACAAATTATTTGTGCCACTGCAAATATTTCTGTCCACTATAAAGGAAACATCACAGCCTGATACCTGCAGGTCTGACAGCAGCAGGTGTGTCACTCCTGTTTCTACCTGCAGACAGCAGTCGCCTCATTGTTCTGACACACAACACAAAACTATCCACAACACTACACACTAACTACACAACACATTAACTACACACTCCAAACACGCTGAACGTCACAAATCTCTCACATCTCAAAACTCCACAGCTCCTGAAACTTCCAGTGTTTTAGGAGCTGTGTTGTTGTTTTTGCTCATAAGCAGAGAGCGTCGCTGCTGTCCTTAGACAGACGTGACGAAACTATTGAGGAAGAACACGCGTATATCTTGTTTATTATCACTCTGGTTTTACTGGCCTATCACTTTATAAACTGGTATATGTCACCTTGTTGCTTTGTCTGTAAGTGGTCATGTGATTGACCACGACTACTTTACTCTTCCTCAGTCAAACAGCAGCACTCATGCGATTGTTTTGCCTGCTGAGCTCCAGCTGTTGTGCCAGACAGAGATCGTGATCACCGTCCGCGGGAGCACAGCTGCTTAAAGCTGTAGCGCCCAGATTACTTACAGCTACTTCCTGCAGCTGATATAAGATGCTGTAAACTGAACACAGCTTCAACGTCTGGTTGTTGAAAAATAGTAACGGACCTTGTTAGTAACGGTAATGGCGTTGTAACGACAGAAATAGTAATAAGTTAGATTACTCGTTACTGAAAAAAGTAAGGCTGTTAGTAACGCCGTTATTCCCATCACTGGAAATCAGGCCATTTATCCAGTCTCCATATAGCCACGCCCACATGTCTTCATAAAAGTAGGCGTGTTTACTTGGAGGAGAAAGGAGCGATGCTGTTGAGGACCTTTGTGTCCTCCTCGTCGTACACCTCGGGACGGACGGCGGTCAGGAACAGGAACATGGAGCAGGAGGAGCTCAGACGGACTCTCTGCAGCTCAGTCCAAGAACAAAGAGTTTCCATGTTCATGTTTGCTGGTATGAGTCTGTTCATGGAGTGCGGTTGCAAAGCCACGTGCAGGCTGAAGGAGTGGAAATAGCGCCCCCTATGTGACATTTACCAGCAGACTGTGGGCTGGCAGGAGCAGGCTGTTCATGTTTTACCTCTGTTCTCCTGCGCAGGGTTCTCCACAGACCAAGCTGTCTCACGCTGAGCTCAGATCAGGGTCTGGAGGAGTTCTGAGTTGGTCTTAAAATGAACCTGAAATCTTGGTAAATAACCATCCCAAGAACCAGACGTTTTCTCTGTGTCAGATTAATCTGAAGCATGTATCGATCACATCACGATCAGGAGTCTTTCTCTGAACAGATCCGTCCTGTTTCCTCTCATATTTCTGTCAAGTTGCTTCTTTCAGCTCTCAGTGACAGACTGGAGACGCAAAGTCGCTGCAGAGGGACACATCAAAGCAGCCCGAGGCTCAGACGGCAGCTCATCACATGGCAGACTTCAAACACCAGAGCGAGGGAGGACCCTGATGAAGAGGACACGTTCTTCATCATTTCTCACTCCTCGAGTCTCTCCCAGCTCACTCACAGCAGATAGAAATCAGCAGCCCAGAGCTCAGAGTCGAGCCACACAGGTCCAAGAGCACCGCACAGAGGAAACACGTACACACAGATATGTTCGATTTTTGTTTTTGTGGAACATTTTTAAGATGGAATTTTATTTGCATAATCACAACAACATTGACCTCAAGGCACTTTTATATTATTGTGTGGTAAAGATGCAACAATAATACAGAGAAAACAGAGACAAACCCAACAATCATATGACCCCCTATGAGCAGCACTTTGGCGACAGTGGGAAGGAAAAACTCTCTTTTAACAGGAAGAAACCTCCGGCAGAACCAGGCTCAGGGAGGGGCGGGGCCATCTGCTGTGATTGGTTGGGGTGAGAGAAGGAAGACAGGATAAATGACATGCTGTGGAAGAGAGACAGAGGTTAATAACAGATATGATTTAATGCAGAGAGGTCTGTTAATACATAGTGAGTGAAGAAGAAACACCCAGTGCATCATGGGAATCCCCGGCAGCCTATGTCTATTGCAGCATAACTAAGGGAGGATTCAGGGTCACCTGGTCCAGCCCTAACTATATGCTTTAGCAAAAAGGAAAGTTTGAAGCCTGATCTTGAAAGTAGAGATAGTGTCTGTCTCCTGAATCCAAACTGGAAGCTGGTTCCACAGAAGAGGGGCCTGAAAACTGAAGGCTCTGCCTCCCATTCTACTTTTAAATACTCTAGGAACAACAAGTAGGCCTGCAGAGCGAGAGCCAAGTGCTCTAATAGGGTGATATGGTACTACAAGGTCATTGAGATAAGATGGGGCCTGATTATTTAAGACCTTGTATGTGAGGAGCAGGATTTTGAATTCTGGATTTAACAGGAAGCCAAAACAGGAGAAATCTGCTCTCTCTTTCTAGTCCCTGTCAGGACTCTTGCTGCAGCATTTTGGATCAGCTGAAGGCTTTTCCAAAAAAAAAAAAATGTTGGAGTCTGGTGCCTCCATACTTCTTTTAGCTACAGTCTGTGGTTCCACCTCTGGTATTTGTCATGGTTGATGATGGCCGACCATGGGGATGTGAGGAAGGAGGACCCAGTCGCGGAGCTCTGAATGCAAGCAATGCGTTTATTTACAGTGAATGGAAAATAACAATAAATCCTTAGTGCGTTCCCGACTCCTGTGACATGTCCTCTTCCCGGTGTTAGCGTTCTTTGTTCCCGCTCCTCAGTGTCTGAGCACCTCATGCTCGCTGCCCTCGCGTCTACACACTTCTCCCGGGGAAATAACAAAGAGGCAGCCGTCAGACTCACCACAACGCAGCAGACTAAACTTACTAACTGGCCAAGAGACTAACGTGAAGCCACGCAGTGATCCAGCATCGGAGAGAGCTCCACCACAGTCTTAAGTAGCTCCTCTGAGGAGGCTTGATCAGCTGTGTGATGGTCTTCAGGTGTGGCCAACCACATGGCAGGGCCACACCCACCAGGTCTGAAGGTGCCTGTAAACAGGTGCTCCCAGATACACCTGCATCCACACACACATACCTGCAAGCAGGGAGAACGAGGGACAGCAACACCAAAAACATATATAATATAAAACAAGTCCATAACTGCTCAGGGACCCTGGGTCGCTCAGATCCAGGTCCCTGACTGTATTAGCACTGAAGAAGAAAAAGAAGCATAAAAAAGAAGCACAATAACAGAGAAATCCAAAAGCACAGCATGCAGATCGTGAATGTTTGCGTCTCCTCTCCATCCGTTCCTTTCTCCCGAGGAACAGACAGATGTACAGATGTGGTTGAAATGACACGTTTTAGGTTTTGTGGGTGTTCTTGGGCCATCGTCTCATCCCAGACTCTGAAAGTGATGAGTTAATAAACACTGCAATGGCAGCTGGCTGTGTGATTAGATTTTTTCTACACCTGCACAGGAGACAGAGCAGAGGCAAAAACAGGTCGTGAAGTCGACCAATCACAGAGCAGATCTGAGAGGCCTTTGTTCGAAGAAACAATGGCGACATTTTGAAGTGCAGGGATACAGAAACCACTCAAGCTCAGTGCCCTCGGAGGACGTGTTTAACATTCAAACGCCGCAGAGTTCGAGGCCCTTCAGTGAGATCGTGATTATTAAATACCCGACACTCAGCTCGAGCGTCCCTGGAAGCCTGAAGCTCTGAGAGTCACACGGCCGCTCCGTCCATTACGCAGCAAATACTCGCTTTATTCCTGGTTTTACTGATTACACTACACATGCTGGTGTCCGGACCGTCTGTAAGCAGGATTCCTCTCTAGCCTTGCCCGTGGTCTGGTTCTTCAGGTGATCCAGTCTTCCAGCTCCTCAAAGCTTTCTGACATAAAACTCTGAAAAGACTCTGGAGGGTTATTTTCATGTCAACAAATCCAAATGTAAACACATCCATCAGCTGTCTTCTTATAATACAGGAGCTTCTCACACCGATGGATGCTAACAGCCTGCAGGTAGATGCAGAGTTCCTCATCCTGGATCCGATCCGTTAGCTCTCAGGTGCGACAGGTGGACTCTCTGATAGCGGATGCTAACATCCATTAACTGTGCTGTTAAACGTGACCTGAGTGGAAGTGATGTCACAGAGGGACATGTGTTGGCAGCAGAACAAGCGGGCCGTCTACAATCGAACATTCAGGTCTCCAAAGGATGGATCAAAATTTGATGCAGCGCCCTCGTCAGACTCTCCTCCTTCAGCGTCACCTTGGCCTGCTTTTGTGGTTCTTGTTGCTCTTCTCAAAACGTTTCACTTATCGGAGTTTCAGTCGTCCCTTCCACAGCGCTGCGGTCCACACGCTCAGCTGTGACGCTTTGGTTGTCACGAATCCGTCTGTCTGGCTTCCATGTCTCACCTTCAGTTATGAGCGCTTCTATTGGATCAGCTTTTAAAGGCTCACTTAAGTTCATAATCTTCAGCTTTGGTTTCAAACTTCTGGTGTTTCAGCATTTTTAAAGGTGGAGGTGAAGGTGGAGGAGGAATTTTTGCAGGCAGTGGAGATCATGTGAGTCTCCCTGAATTATTATTCCAGATTATATTTACAGCAGGAAGTGATGAAAAAGAGCAGGAAGTGAAGCGTATGATGGTCAGAAAGTCCTGGATGCAGGCAGACCTCTGTATGACTCGGCCTCCATGTTTCCATGTGTGGAGCTGTGCAGAGGACGCAGGAAGAGGAGAGCAATCAAACACAGATAAAAAGAGTTTGAGCTGCTGTGGAAATAAGAGTGTGAAGGAAAAGGCCAAAGTGTTCCAGCTCCCACCCAGCCTCAAATAGTGCGGTGCTCTTAACTCTGCAGCGGCTCCCATTTACCCGACAGGAAAGAGAGAAAGGACGCGAGTGAAGAGGACAGCAGCTCCTAATGGACCTGCTGCCAAACGGAAAATAACAGCAGCTGATGGACGGGTGGATGGAGGGAGGGAAAGAGAGAGCACAGAGAAACATGGATACAGCTGTGCAAACAGCTGTGCTGAATAACAGAGAGTCAAACTCATCTCACACCGCTAAGCTTCCATCATCCACAGCTCACAGTTTCTCCTCCTCCTGCTCAAAGCTGAGTGCTGGGAGGAGCTGGGGCTAAAGCTGTGGACGCTTCACACAGAAGTCTGACCAAACTGGGCAAAGACCAGTGTGAAAGAACACGAGGAGGCAGGCAGCTGGTCTGAAGCGAGATGTATCCCAGGAGGAACAGATAGTTTTGGATTTTGTTTCCTTTGGTGTGTCTATAACACAGCTGGGTTGAAGCTGAAGATATTTGGTTAATTTGTGTATTGTTAGGACGAGCAGTCGACTGTCGGGGAAACTTGTCATGTAAAGTTTGTTTAGCTAATCTGTGCAGGTGAATTTGTCCTGACTAAAGGCATCAGGAGAAAAGCACCGGGCTGCTCAGTCACTACTGTCACGAGTGTTATACTGTCAGAGCAGCAGCTGGACTTCAGGTGCAGAGTCCAGCCTGTGTTCTGTCTCCTGTCACATCTGTAAGGACAGTAACACACTTCAGTAAGTCCTCATTAATCATTATAACGGATTAAAACAAAGCCCAACATTTGTGTACTGAAACGAGCTAAATGTTAACTCAAGCTGCCAACTTAAGTTAACATTTATGTTTCATTTTTCCAGAAGAAGAGCTTCAGAGTGTGAGCACAGAGAAGGACCAGCTTTATTTCAGATTTGAGATAAACTTTCAGTTTGTGGTGGTTCTGTTGTCTTTGTGATTACAGGAGCTGCCCTCAGATTCAGACTTCAGCACCACCCAGTGACAGCAGACAGATCATCCAACATGTTCACATGTTAACTGCAACATGAACTGATGAAAGCAGTGCAAAGGTTAAAGTGCCACACGTGCTGCAGTGAAAGCTGTTTATTGATAAAGTTAAAGACAAAAAACAAAAGGATGAATCACTCCTGTAACTGTGTCCCTGTACATCAGCATTAACAGGACCTCAGCTTGGTGTTTCACAAAGCTGCTGATCTCAGACCTGCACAGCTTCCGTTTTAAACACTTCATGTACTCAGCTGCATGAAGAGCACGTTTGAGTTTCTCTGACACAATTAAATAAAACCTGATGAAGGTCAAAGGTCGTCACTTGTATGTTGAACTACAAACAGTTTTTTGCAGATAGTGTTTTTTTTACCATAAAGTGATGCAGAGTTATTCATACCAGAGTAACCAGAGAGGATCACATATTTTTAAATATATAACTTTCTACAGGACTGAATATAATATCTTTATGTAAAAGTCCGGAGCCTCTGGGGAGTATCCGAGTATTTATAACATTACACAAACCAAAGGTCTCATCACAGTGTTGATGAAATGCTGGGTTTATCCATCTCCTGGGGCGGGCCTATGGAGGAGTGATGAAGATTTCCCTGTGAGGGAGCTGCTGGTGAAGATGATGAGTCCTGCTTGATCAATGCCATGAGCTTCAGTCTTCCTGGTGTTTCTTAAATGATGCCTCTCTCAGTGGGTCAACAGAACATCTGGCACAGGACAGCTGTGATGGAAGAAAGGCAAGAAGTTTCTCCAAACCTCTGGACCCAGAAACCCAGCTTGGTCCTGATGGTCTCCCTCACTAGTTTCTCTCCAGGGTGAATGTAGCTGTTGATGATGTGGACTCTATTATTAATGAAAAGAACAAACTACACTTGTATGAAACCTGCTGCTGTTGTTTTTAGTCCCCTGGCTGTAGAGTGCCAGTCTTCTGTTAAATCTCAAAGGACAGCATTATTCTGATGTTAACAGTAACTCTGGGCCTCTGTGGAGTGAGCAGCTGAGCTCATCTCTGTCTACCAACGGGTAACAAAAACTGAGGAGTGCTGAATCATTCACAAATATTAGAGTAGCAGCAACAACAACACAGTGCGTATGCCAAGAGCTAATCTAGCAAACGAATTACGCACAGAGTGACTTTAGAGGAGCGATGAGCAAACACATGCTAACTGCTTTCTCCTCTTCCTCACGGCCTCTCCTCCTGTCCAGTTATTCGTCCTGTGTCTTTGAACAGGTGCGACGGGAGCGAGGCTACATGCTCTTTGAACAACAGTGTTTCTGGGTGTGAGCTCAGAATGAGACGCGAGTCCTGACGTGTGCTGAGATGGTTTCACGCTTACAGCTGTGTGTGAATAAAATGGGAAATCAGTAATAGACACAAACGTGTGAGATAAAAAATGTGTAAACACTGATCAGCTCAGAGTCCAGCGCTCACAGAGACGGGAGGGAGGAGGGGGAAGGTGAGTCCTCACCTCTGATTTCAGTCAGTCACTTGATTTCTATGGACCAAACGCTGAGAGCACAGAGCTGCTGTCAGCAGACGAAACAGGAACGACCGTCTGAAACCATCAGCCATGATAAATAACAAGAAAATGAATCAATTACAGGAAGGAAGTAGCTCCATCCTCTCACTGCTTATTAGCTCGCAGCGCCGCTCTGCACGCCAGCATGTCAGCAACTGCACACTGATGTTTCGTGTGAGTGTGTGTGTGTATGTGAGTGTGTGTGTGTGTGTGTG
>NW_005187689.1:569617-573028 GCF_000239375.1 Pundamilia nyererei | reverse complement strand
GTGTGTGTGTGTGTGTGTGTGTGTGAGAGTGTGTGTGTGTGTGTGTGTGTGTGTCCTTTCACGGGGAACAAAGCAGACCTGCTGTGTTTACTGTGACGAGCAGAGGAAATGAATGCTGGACACATCAGGCTGATAAAGGCAGACACAGTCTGATCTCTGATTCTCCGTGAACACACGGCTCTGTCTCCTCAGAGTCTGTTGCTCCTGTTGGCAGCTGAAATCTGGCCTGTGAAGCATCATCACAGACAATCAGGGAGTGGGGAGCGCAGCCTCTTTAATCTGCTGTGAGGTAAAGCCATACAGCCAAGCAGCCCTTTTATTTTGAGTCATGAATGTTAAGCAGACAACATAAATGGAGCCAAAAAAAAGCAGAAAACTTGAAGTGAAAGGCGGTTTGAGGTTTGTCATCCTGCCTGCAGTGATACCTGTGATTTCAGCTTGTTCTCATTTCCATCCAGTTGATGCTGTTTGTGTCAAAGCTGTTGGCTTTAAATCTCCAAACAGAAGGTCACCTCGTGTTAACAGCTTTATCTTCTCAGCGTGTGAGCTAAACAATGTGATTAAATAAACTCTTATGTAATAACCTTGAACACAACTCAGAAACGAGCAGAGAATAACAGAGCAGAGCCACCAGGTAACTTTACACTACAAAGAACTTCAGATATATGCAAAACTTTCACCTGCAGAAGCTCAAAGGCTGAGACCAATGACTGTATGGTGACCAATCAGAGGGCCAGGAGAGGGGCGAAGGGTTTCCCTTTGCCAGCAACAGAGGAGGCAGAGACCCGTCCACACAAGACCAGAAGCAGAGATGGCCCCTCTCTGGGCTCGGTCTCTGGCTCTGGGTGCTGGGGCAGTGCAAGACTCTCAGCCTCATGCTCAGGGTCTCAGGCTTGGACTGTGCCTCCTGCAAGGGCTCAAGATCCAGTTCAGCCTGCAGGCCAACGTCATCTTTTGCCTCAGGAAATGGAACATCAAGGTGAAAAGCTCAGGACTGTGTGTCCTCTCAGGGTAATCAGGTGAAGGGGAACAGCTGGGGACGAGACACAGGTGGACAGAAGCAAAACTAGAAGCAAGACACAGAAGACAACTACCAAATTACTGACACATCATGGTAGAAACACGCACACATACATGACACACGTATTTGCAGAGTGGTTACATCCAGAATAAACTTTGAACTGGGTGAGTCACATGACCGGTGATGAAGAGTAACAGATAACTGAAAGTCTTCACGTGTCCTCAAACGTTTCTCAGAGTTCGACGTAATGAGCGCGTTAGAAGAAGTCTCATGTTTTCATCGCGGACGTTGACGCTCCGAGCAGCCAACCGCTCGTGTTGGCATGAACATCGGTTGCTAAGGTTACCAAGCACTCAGCAATTAGCAAGGTCTCAGCCGTTTCTGTGACAACCGCTTCCAGCATGCATCCATCCACCAGAGCCGAGTGAGACTAAACAAAGAGTTCACCTCAGCACGGAGCTGGGAGCGTCCCGGAGTTCACAGAGCTCTTTGTGCCATTATGACATAAGTCACGTGGAACCATCAGAAAGTCCGTCCGACTTAAAGCACTCACTGTTCCCAGATCTTCATCTTCCTCTCCTAGCTTTGGCCTCATGGCTCCAGAGAGCCGACATCACATCCAGAGTGAAGCTCAGGAATATTCTGTGTCCTTACTCACGAAAAGTCACTGCGTGTTTGTCTCTGCATGCTCAGCAGGTGAATATGAGATCAGAGAAACACAACAGCTTAGCATAGGAACACAGTGTGCCTATGCTAAGCTGTCCTCACGTTTAAATCCAACGTTCAGCACAAAGTGAACTCGACTAAGGTTTCTACACTCATGGATTAAACACTGATACGGGGATGCAACATGACAGACACTGGGAAGTGAACGAGGAAGAGGAGGCAAAACACGCAACCAAAGCAGGTCAGACTGGCCTTCATCCCCACACTCATCATCACTTCCCTGTACGAAAAAGACCTGCTGCACTGATAACAGTGCACACACACACACGCACGCACACACAGATTTCAGGATCGTGGTTAAAACGGTGTCTTCGATATTTTAGCTTTTTATGGCGCTCAGATCATATGACCGCGTCCGTGTGGCGTTATTGAAGCTGCAGTTCCGTGATTATGAGGTAGCGTGCAGCGCTGCAGCAGGTTCAGGCGGCTCTAAATGGACCGCGACACGCCTCGGCATCCCGCCTCGGCGCTGCATCCTCGGGCGCTGAGTGAGACACTGAGCTGGACTCTTTACAACCTCATCAAACCAGAATCAGGCCTCTGATGATCGATCTGCAGTCGTCTCCATTTAATCCAACACACACACACACACGCACACGCGCACACGCACACGCACACAGCAGTAGTTCAGCCCACAAAAAGCCTCTTTACAGATTTCATGTGCTTCTGTCCATGACAGTACACCATGCTCTCCTTCACTCACAGCCTGATCTCCTCTGTCAAAGGAGGGAATGACGCACTCACAAAGCAAAACTGGAGTGTGGCCTGTTTCCTCACTGCTTCCACACTAAAGCCTTTCTGTTCCCTCTCAGCTGGACGAGGTGGCGCCTGAGGGAGGAGCTCGGGGTCGATGACGGCCATCTGTCCTTAAAGCTTCACAGCCTAGTTCACGTTGGCTTCTTGTCTCCGATTCTTACATGAACCATGGAGTTTACGTTACACCCAACTAAAGGTGGACAGAAAAGACAAAGATGCAAATGAACAAAGATTAAAGCCACGCACAGAGCAGGTGTGAGGAGGCGCGACATCACCGATCTGCCCTCATAAAAACATGCATCTCTAACACCTGATGATTAGGTCAGCAAACATCGACACTACATTGATTACGGGCTCGCGCACACCGCGCACCCATGCCCAGTATCCTGCTAGCCAATGTTCAATCCATCGAGAACAAGCTTGATGACCTCAGAGCCAGAATCAAGTTCCAGAGAGACATTCGGGACTGCAACCTCCTCTGCTTCACCGAGACTTGGCTGTATCCAGCGATACCAGACCACGCCGTGCAGCCGACGGGGTTCTTTTCGGTTCACCGCATGGACAGGACAATGGAGTCGGGGAAGAAAAGAGGTGGTGGAGTGTGTTTGATGGTGAACAACAGATGGTGCGACAGCACAAACATCTCCCCACTCACACGCTCTTGCTTGCCCAATCTGGAGCTTTTGATCGTTAAGTGTCGCCCTTTCTATCTCCCTCGGGAATTCACTGTGGTCGTTGCCTGCACTGTTTATGTGAGCTACATGAGGCTCTCACACATCAACAAACACTTCACCGAGATGCCGCACTCATTGTTATGGGAGATTTTAACAGAGTGAATCTCAAACGGACATTTCACAACCTTCACCAGCACATCAACTGCCCCACCCGGGGCACGAGGACATTAGACC
>NW_005187689.1:534188-547524 GCF_000239375.1 Pundamilia nyererei | reverse complement strand
GGCGTGCTTTATGCACACACGACGGGATCATGATCTTTAATCTTCAACTGAAATACTGACTGTAATCTGCATACAACCAGTGGGATCAAACAATCATTTCACTCAATAACAAATGACAAATCAATTAAGAACTTTGATGTTTTCTGCTTTCCTGTGGATTTTCTGCCTCTGCATTACAATGAGGCGACCATAAAAACAGAGACTGTTCTTATCTTTGTGAGTAAACTTACAAATTCAGCAGAGGATAATTATTTCCCTCGCTGGACTCGTTCAATCTTTGCTGAAAAGCCTTATAAAATGTTTTTGTCTGAGGGCTGCAGCGTTCCAGAGAGCTGCTCTGCAGGCCTCCTGGGAGATCTTTGATTACCTAAACAAGCAGTAGGAAAAGCACTGAGCCAATTAAAACGAAAGTAACCTCTGAGGGGCGAAAACCGCTCTCTGAGCACCTTTCAGACTCATTTAGGACACACACACTCGTTTTCTTGTCTTAGTGAGGACATCTCATTGACATAATGCATTCCCCAGCCGCTTACCCTAACCATCAAAAATGAACGCCTAACTGTAACCCTGACACTAGAACCACACTTTGAGCCTCAAAAAGGCTTCAGACTTGTGAGGACCGTGAGTGTGTCCTCACAAGTGACTGTTCTCACAAGTATAGTAGAATGCAGCTTTCGGTCCTCACAAAGATAGCTAGACAGGAACACACACACAGTGATAAAATGATATGCATAGATAAAATGCTGGAATACAAAAGAAACACAAAGTCAACAGTAAGAGTGAAAACACACACATGCGCACACACAGCTAAATTAGCATAACAATGGAGACCCGTGTGATTACATGCGGCTTTGAACAGAGTGCCACATTGTAAATCAGCTGTTTAAGAGCTTTCACACACATTTACACACATTTACACACACACACACACACACACACACACACACACACACACACACACACACACACACACACACACACACACACACACCACTCTCTGGAGAGCCTTGCATACACTTCAGTGTGAATACGCCCAACAAGCTGTCAGAGCGGTACGCTCTTGTTGTATCAGGCTGTGCAGAAATACACCAGAGAAGCTAAACGTGTCCACCAGCACTCTGAGCCTTGGCCATGGCACCATCATGGAGTTAGTGATGAGTCATCTTGGCTCAACATCTGGACCTCTGGTAAGGCAGAATGAGCGTGCAAAGGACAGAAGAACAGCCACAGCAGGAAGTGACCAAACGAGCAAGCGTCTGTTAGCCTCTGACAACACGATCTGTCATTTGGTTAGGTTGCTATGGAAACACTTCTCCACTTCCACCATGTCTGACTGAGGATGGGAGGTTGTGGGTGTTGCAATAATCACACTATTGACATTCAAATTCACACTTTAATGGCTTCCTTCCACCAAAGCGGTTGACACTCTCCCCCAAAACATGGCAGCGACCGCTTTCCTCTCGTTCGCCTGTGCAAGCCTTCTTACAAGAGACAGTCTCACGATACAAGCACCAGTAAACCTGTGCAGACGGATGTTATGACTGTTGTTTTCCAGGTTTTAGTCCTTTCATTCTTTCAGTTGCCACATCAGAGTCTTTATTTGTGCATTGTTTGGATAGTTGCATGTTTTGCGTTAGATGCCAAGAGGGAAAAACCACACACGATGTCGGGTCAGCTCTGTCTTGCTACCTGCAGTATCTGTCCAATCTTGGACTTTAACATCTCTGCATCTGTTAGAGGACTGTCCCGCTGTGGTGCCCTGCTGGGATCCACAGGCTGTAGGATTTTCATGTACGTATGTTGTTGTACTTGTATTTCATTGTGAAGACAGTGAACCTCCACCTGATGTAGATGAAGCTGTTGTGTTCTTCTGGTCCAACTTAAAAAGCAGTTTTCAGTTTGGGCACGAGAGCAAAAGGCTGAACCACCCCACACTCATTACAGACTTTTTGTCCAATCTGTAATCAGTCTTCAGTCCAGTCTTCATTGTTCACCTTTCATGAGACGTGCTTGTATTTCCATCAGCAGTCATTCTCTGCAACCAATGTTAGTCTGATAATCAAATTCACACTTTAATGGCCGCCTTCAACCAAACCCGCTGACACTGCAATATTTGCAACTCTTCTGTTTTAAGTGGTTCATTTCCAAATAAAGGGCAGCACGGTGGCACGGTGGTTAGCACTGTTGCCGCACAGCAAGAAGGTCCTGAGTTCAATTCCTCCATCAGGCCGGGGTCTTTCTGTGTGGAGTTTGCATGTTCTCCCCGTGTTTGCGTGGGTTCCCTCCGGGTACTCCGGCTTCCTCCCACCATCCAAAGACATGCAGCTTGTGGGGATAGGTTAATTGGATAATCCAAATTGCCACTAGGAGTGAATGAAAGTGAGTGTGAATGGTTGTCTGTCCCTGTCTGTTGGCCCTGCGACAGACTGGCGACCTGTCCAGGGTGTACCCCGCCTCTCGCCCTATGACCGCTGGGATAGGCTTCAGCGCCCCCCGCGACCCTGAAAAGGATAAGCGGAAGCGAATGGATGGATGGATTTCCAAAGAAAATGAAAATTTGACTAGAAAGAGTCTTAAATATGATTTAATAAACCAAAGTCAGTATGGATTCAGAGACTTAATCTTCTTTGGCAAAACTTGAAACAATGGAACCAACAACAAATGCACTGGACATAAATCAATCTGCAGTCTGAATATTGATTGATTTTAAGAAAGTATTTGATACAGTTAATCTCTCAATACTATTAAATAAACTGCAGTTTTCTGGGACAGGGGGAGTGGCACTGAGCTGGATCAGAAGTTATTTATCTAGAAGACAACAGAATTTCCTCCTGGTAGCCAGTTGAATGCGATCCGCTTCTTCAGCGAATCCTTTGCAGCCAGCAGCGGGGAGTTGGCGAGGTCACACCAGCAACTGTCGGAGGAAGACGTGACTGAAGAGGAATCTGCCGTCATCCACAATATGAGGTTAGTCATTAATATACTGCGGCATGGGCTGTAGCTACATCATAAGGGTTTAAAAGCTGAGCTTTAAAATGAATGTAAACAACACAACAGCCTTAATAAATGCAGAGTAGTTTGGAGTCATCCAGGGTTCATACATCAGCACTTAAAGATTGGCTATCCCACCTGCTGTCAATGTTTTGATGCAGTACAGTTGTTATTATTATCACGTGTCACATCCTGTTTATGACATTTACAATAAATAACATTCATATAAGAAATAAAAGTGTCTTGTGTAAACTGTATGTGGTGTTAAACAGGCCTATACTACTGCACTTTAATGTCGGTCATTAGGATGGTACTTCAAGAGCCATTTACTTTATGAGGTGTTGTTGCTGTGAAAAGTTTGAGAACCAGTGTCGAGAGGACAATATTATTCTTCCTGTCCACATGTGCTCAAAATAAACGATCATTCAACCAGTCCCTGCACACCTGGAGGAGCACTCTGCAGCTCTTCAACAAGCTTATCAACACCAAGTTAAACACATCAATTTAGAGTCTACTGCTGAAGCCACACAGTTTGAACGCATATAACCGAGTGGTTTCTGTGGGGCAGCGGTTACGGGGAAGAGCAACAGCAGCTTTTGAGGTTGTTTGCTGGTTTACAGGCCGAATCCTCTAAAGTCTAAAGTGCACGCTGCACGTGATAGGAAGCTGTGAATGCACACAGCTGCCAGTTTGTGGCACCGTGCTCATTGAATTTTCGCGGTGTGTATGAGGGTGTAAATCCATTTTAATTAAAGTTTACCAGGTATACTCAGGACCCAGGGATTGGAGAGCTCAGAGGGCTTGAGGTTATTTGACAGATAGAAAGAAGAGGAGAGAAAGGATGATGAGTTTATAAAAGCCTCAGGGAGAAGGAGGAGGAAGAAAAGGAGGTCAAAGATATCATCTGCAAACTGAAACGTCTCTTGTGTTGTTTGGAGCTTTGATGTGTTCATTGTAATGATTCCATTCACCTGATGTTGGGGATGATAAACACGCTCAAACACCACCTCTTTCACGGTGTTGGATTTTTGGTTTTTGAAGCTTCCTGTTGATAGTTTAATTTCTTTGCTCTTGTTTTCTGTCTCGCCTTTGTTCAGTCAGGTTATTAATCACGTCCGTCCAAGTTTATACGCTAAATATGCATCAACCTTCAAGACTGAAAAATTAAGATGGAGCTTGTGAGATTATTCTGTTATCATATGTTATCTTATATCTGTAGTTAAAGTAGTTGAATTATGTTAACTGCTGTAGGTCATATCATTTCCTTTAGTTTAGATGGTGTGCTGTGTATGTAGTTTAGTTCTCATTATACTTCTGGGTTAAAAGAACATATTCATTTTGTAGTTCATTAGATAAGTGTGCATCACTCTGTATCCTTGATCTGCTGTGAATGTCTCACACTGTGTTCTTGACATGTTTTACTGCTGAATCATGAAAAGAAAGGTTGTATGCAGGAGACTTGGTGTCTAGGACAGGGGAGACAGACCACATTCCAGACCCCCACCTTTACAGAGAGCAGAAAGACAGGGAGCCGAGGTCATAACTAGGGATGGGTACCGGTGTCCGGTGCCATGATGGCACCGGTTCTGACATAAACGGTAGTAACCAGACCGAAAAGCAGCGCACATTTCGGTGCTTTTGTTTCCTGAGCTGTGATACACTTCTAGCCAATCATTTAACATTTCCGAGGATAGTAGGCGGGGCCAGGTACGTACGTTCTGTTAGAGCAGAGCTACAGATTAAAAATGTCCAAGGCGAAGCGGTCAAAGTCTGGCTGTACTTCACAGCAAAATATGCAAACTCAGCAGCAACAAGTGCTTTAAGCTGATACTGTGATACTGTCAAAGGAGGCAACACCTCGAATCTGATGAAACACCTGGCGACGCATAGCGTTTTGTTAAAAGCCGAGAAATGCGCCGTATTTGATAGCTTGCTGCAAGACCTCACACCGTGCACATCTACTGCGGGTGGGTTGCCTGTTATGCAACATCCCCCAAAAACACGAAGAGGAGAGTCCTGGCCCCTAGCCCTGCCAGTGTAGCAGAAATGATGACGGATGATGGTGGCAGCAGCAGCCGTTCTTCTCTGCGTGAGTAGCTAATTTATGTTGAGTAGGCTAACCACGTTATTACATTAATGCATGTAAGGTGAACTAGCAAACATCATCATAGCTACATGCGGCTGTCTTCTTGTTTGATGGCAGATACTCCCTTCACCCTGGCTAAAAAGGCTAAAATGACCAAAGAAAAAGTGGAAAACAGCTGAACATGAGAGGTTTAGGACAAAGTTTGTGTTCTCCATTGTTTAAGCACTGCTTCCAGCCAAGAGTGATACCATATATGCCCCATAGCTGCAGAAAAGGCTAACATTGTTATCTTTTTACAAAAAACAGCTGAACATGAGAGGTTTTTGGACCAATTTTGTGTTCTCCATTCTTTAAGCACCGGTTTGAGCACCGTTTAAGCACCGGCACCGTTTCAAAAGTACCGATTTGGTTCTTCTAGCTTCCAGCAGAAGCAGCAGTGAGTCAGTCACATCGACTCCCATTTTAAATGTTTACATTACACAGACTGTTTGGGCTCTGTGGATCATGATAAAACATCAAGCAGGTTTTCCTGTTTTGGCTTTTTGAAGCAGATAACCTTAAAATATTCTGCAGTAGAAGAAAAACTGAAGAAAACCACGACTCAACATGTGAACATGACCCGATGCTGCTGAAGGGAAGCAGCGTCACAGAGGTTTGATTACAGACACGGCTGAGCAATCGTTTGTAAAAGTTTACGTTTGTTCAGTCTGAACAGCAGAACCGAGGCTTTGCTGTCAGAGGTCATTTAAAAACAAAAAAGCGCTGAATATAAAACTGCACACAGCGCTACATAATACACACTAAGAGAGAGAAAGCTGTGCAGGAAGTGTGACGCTATCATGGTGGAAGCAAAACAGCCAAAGTCAGAGGGAATCACTGACGATGTTTATCAAACATGCAGCCTAGTTCGGACCTTCTTTTGCTGCTGATTCAGTCAGTTAGGGTTATTTAACGGCGTGTCTGTGGGCGTGTCTGTGGGCGTGGCGTGAACGATCCACGCTCTGTGTTTACGTCTTTGTGGAATCTGTTTACCTGCTCTTTGCTCATTTGCTGTTTTAGCTGTTTGCTGGTTGTTGAAATGGTTTTGTGAGCCTTAACTTGAGATTTGGACAATTCTGGCAAAACATTTATATTTTAAATGTTTAAATATAAAACACATTTATATTTAAAGACTGATTTCAGGATTTAATTAATCAGAATATTCTAGTTAAAACTGATTTTTTAAGCCCACCTACCCAGGTGGCTGTCTGCTTCACCTGAGCTGACGTCTGGGCCTTTCTTTACTTGAACAAATGAACAACAAATATATAGTCGTTATAGAAAGGGTATGAAAAATTTCACAGCTTGCAGTATCTTTTACAAGTCATGTATACAAATACAAGGACGTAAACAAAAAAAGTATACTTTAAGAGAAAACAAACAGAGAAATGAGCGACTAAAAAAGAAAGAGGTGCTCGAATGAACAACAAGTGAAACTGCACGCTCGACACAGCTCTTGTGTTTTACATGCTGTGGAGTCATTGCTGTTCTTTAGATTCTCTAGATAACTGAAAAACAAGGCTTTAAAAGCAAATATGTTTGGACGCTGCTCAGAAAATTTTGTACAATGAATGTGAAATTTGGCAGAAATAATCAGAAGATTGATAATATATCTTTTTCCTGGAATTATTTTGTCGGTATGTGAGAGGCCAAAGAGAATATGTTGAAACGTCAGGTTACACGAGGGATCAATTTTGGTGTTTATAAAATTATTTAGATCAATCCAGAGTACACGTGTATGCGTGCATTCCCAAAATACCTGACATACTGTTTCCTCTGCAAACCGTACAAAGAGTATCAATATTTTTCTTACATTTAACCAGATCTGTCTTTACCGGATAACATCTCTGGATCAACTTAAGAGTAACGTCTCTGACCTTAGTAGTGATGATAAATGTCCTTGATAGAATCCAAGTGTTTTTCAGTCTATGTCATTGTAAATATTGTCCCAGTAAAATACAGCTGCAGGTCTGGAAACAACATCTCTTTGAATGATTTGTCTAATACATTGATTTGTAGCTTTATCGCTCAATAAAGGACAGATGTTACCGATGTACATGCTAGCAGGAGTTAGTTAATACAGTTTCTGCCTTTAGGAGCAGAAACCAACAACCTTCCCACCTCACCTGGTATCGCATCAAAAACGACAGCATGTTCTCTTGGAGCGACAGGAAAATCATAAACAGACAAAAAGTCCTTATAAGAAAATAATTGACCTTTAGCGTTCAGTAACTGACTCACAACTAAAATATTTCTATCAACCATCTCTGAATATATAATGATTTGTTCTTAAATGTGATATCCTGATTGTTCCAAATGAGATATTTATGGGAGAAAAGTTGTGAGAGCGTATGATTAACCAAGATGAGCAGAGCTGACTGTGAGAGTTTAAATTAGAGATATTGTAATTGCATCGTAGCAGAAAGTGCATTCACTCCTCCAAGTGAGTTAAAGATGTGTTTGGTAATAAAATTCCAAATTGAACTGGGATTTTTAAAAAGTTTGATCCATTTGATTTTAAAAGACGCATTTAGGGAAGTGAAATCTAAATAATTTAGGCACCAGAACACAAACTGTTTATCATTACATTTGTTTCTCTTTTCCAAATGAAGTTTAATAATATTTTATCAGTTTTTCTGCATAATTCTCTGGAAACATGAAGCGCCACAGCTGCATAAGTAAGTCTGGAGAGGCTTCAGCTTTGGCTGCCAAGGATCTCCCAGTGATGGGAGATTAAATCTTTGTTGTATTGCAGTTATGAGAGGGTCGAAATTTTCAGATAATCTGTGTTTTTGAATGATAATACCAAGATATTTAACCTTATCTTTAACAGGAGCACCTGATATAATAGGATCTGTGCAGAATGTGACAGGGAGATGTTCACATTTTGGAATGTTGAGCTTAAGACAAGCTACTGAGGAATTATTGACGACTTTGAGAGCTTCATCAACTTGATATTTATCCTTTAAACAAAGTGTTGTGTCATCTCTCAGCTGAGTAATAGATAATGCTCTGCCAGCAACAGAGACCAGTACACTGCTGTTTTTAGCATGAATAGAGAGTAACTGCATAGGAAGAAGGAAAAGATCTGCAGCAATCGGGCAACCTCGACGGATCCCACGGTTGATATCAGATCTTTTCCTTGTACCATATGAGAGTTTGAGCTGTTTGCATCTGCTTACAAAGTTTGAATGGATTTTTTAAACATATTTCCAAAACCAAAAATATCAAGTGCTCTGAACATGGAGTCGAAACTTTATAAAAAAACAAAACAAAACTATATCTGTGGTCCATGACAGGTCCTGCGTGATGTGAACTCCGAGGTATTTGAAGCTGTCCACTCTCTCCACTGGGCACTCGTTGATGACGGGGGTCTGGTAGTTCCTCTCCTGCTTAGTGCTGAAGTCCACTATCAGCTCCTTCGTCTTACTGACGTTTAGAAGGAGGTTGTTCCTCTGGCACCAGTTCTCCAGATTCCTAATCTCCTTCAGGTAGGCCGTCTCGTTGTTATCACAGATCAGGCCCACCACGACGGTGTCGTCAGCAAACTTGATGATGGTGGTGGAGCTGGTAGTGGCCACACAGTCATATGTGTACAAAGAGTACAGCAGGGGGCTCAGAACACACCCCTGGGGGGCTCCAGTGCTGAGAGTGGTGGAGGCTGAGACATGTCCGCCCATCCTTACTGCCTGTGGTCTGCCAGTTAGGAAGTTGGAGATCCACTGACACATAGATGAGCTGAGTCCCAGATGCTCCAGCTTGGTGGTGAGTGTGGAGGGAATTATGGTGTTAAATGCAGAGCTGTAGTCTATGACGAGCATTTTAACATAATTCCCCCTTCTAGTGTCCAAGTGAGTGAGTGATGTGTGGAGGAGATGAGAGATGGCATCGTCTGTGGAACGATTTGGACGGTAAGCGAACTGTAGTGGGTCCAGTGTGTCTGGTAGTGAAGAAATGATGAAGTCTCTGACCAGGCGTTCAAAGCACTTCATCACTACTGAGGTGAGGGCTACAGGGCGATAGTCATTGAGAGAAGCAGGGTGGGGTTTCTTCGGGACAGGAACAATGATGGACTCTTTGAAGCATGTGGGGATCACCGACTGAGATAAAGAGATGTTGAATATCTCAGTGAACACAGGAGCTAGCTGTACTGGTATTGTCTCTTAGTCCTCGAGCATTAAAAGAAATAAAGGATAAAGATGAAATTTTGAAAAGTAAATTAACTTTTTACCCTGAGAAGAGTGTGTAAGCTTCAGAGAGAGCAGAACTACTCTGTCTAACAAAGTGCTTCACAAAACGTTTTAGCAGCAACAGCATACCATAAATCTTTAGAACAATAAGGAAAAGAGACCTTGAGGCACATCTGCAAACAGGACTGAAAGGGAATCAGTGGATTTCTGTTCATGAAAGCATGGGCTCTGCTTTCAATTTCCCCTCCTTACGTGCTTTCTCCACCTGTGGCCATAGCTCTCGGTCCTCGGGGACAGATCCTCTTTGAAATGGAGCTTTCTTGTCTTCAGGTAGTCAGATCGCTTCACCGCCTTCCAGATGATGTCTCGAAAGTGTCTCATGGTAAATTGGAAGATTATGGCGTGGTACAGCGGCGCAGAAGAGGACTCACGTCGTTGACCGATCCTGTGGACTGAATCAAGCACCTCCGGGAACTTTTCACGGTGGTCAGGATCCATGTTTTGGCAGATTTCAATAACCTTACTGCGTACGTTCTCTCCTTCTTCTTCAGGTAGCCCGTGAAGTCGCAGGTTCCATCTTGGTTTACATCGAGACACTTTGTTTTGCAGTGTTTGAATTTTCTCTTCTGCTTTATCCACCCTTCAGTACGAGACACTTTTCCTTTTAGCTCCCTGAGATAAAGTTAGTAGTAACCTTCAGGTCGCTAATACTCTTCTCGATGTTAGCTCCTTGCTCTTTGATAGCCATCTTGAGCGTCTTAATAATGCTTTCTGCCGTGTCACTTCACTTACCAGAAGGTTTTGACGGGGAGGAAGTAGGAGTGATAAGAGCTCTCTTATTTGAGCCCAGGTTTTTTGCCGTCACATGCAGCTATAAGTGTGCACCTTAGAGTTCGCTTTGTTGCTTTTAAAGGAGTTTTAAGACAGAGCGAGTTCTGTAGCAGACCGTTCACAGCGCCGCCATCTTGGCCCCCTGCGATGTCTGGCCTTGCAGCCTTTTGGAGCACGCTTAATGACATCATGTAACCTGCTGTGAGGTCACTGCACTAACAGAGCGCCCAAAAAGGCTGCCCATGGTTATTTGTTACTGAGCACTAATCAGCAGGTATCTGAGTCTTTGTGATGCTCCCATAAAGTCTGTAACAATTAAGCTAGCAAGCATTAGCTGATAACTTAGCACTAAACCCTCTTGTCCAAATATGGTCACTTCCTGACAGAAACAAAAAATAGAACAGCTACGGTGCCAATGATGGGCGTGTCCATTACACTGACTCCTGCTTGTCTTCGTTCTGTCTTTGAACGTCCTTAAATCTAAGAGCAGAGGCTTCCCCAGGCGCTCCTCTGTTTATAACCAGAGTTTAACATCTGATCAACAGTTGAGCTTTGCTATCGTCACACAGGATGTGATCTCAGTCTCAGGAAGTCAGCTCTGTTTGTCTGGATGTTTCACTTTCAGTGAGTGGGTTTCATCCGGCTTCCTCAGTCTCAGCTGACTGCAGGCTTCCCCAACAGGACATTTGCACGTCGACTGAAACTAGCAGCGCTGACTAACAACGGGCCGTGAGGCCAGCTTCATGATGGTGAATATACAAACCATTGATTAATGTGTGAACTTAGTCAGTTTACAACTGATGAAGAGGAGGAGCTGTGATTGTTGATGCACATAAATAAGCTACAGGCATGAAGGTTTCTCAGTGTGACAGGTGGGAGAACGAAATGCCACCAATGTCTCTGCTGATACGAGATCTTTGAAATGTCTCCGTAAACATACAGACGTGACTCGAGTTTAATAACAGAGGCTGAACAGAGTTAAAGAGCAGGAAAGACTTTTATGAAAAGGTATAAGATTGAGGCAGAGGCTGTGTGCAGGCGGTCTGCTGTGTGGAGCACGCATGCAGAACACTTTAAAGCTGCTCCTCTGCGTCCTGATTGGCCTTTGTCCTGCCGCGGGACGTGTGAGAGCTAATCTGTGGCCTCCAGGAGGGCTTAGACGCAGCACGAGTCCACAGAGGAGATGAAACACGCCGCTGATTGCTCACACACACACACACACACACACACCAAAGAGTGCATGTGGACGCTTGTGCACTCACATTGAGGTAATCGCAGCGGACGCTCCAGGAAATGGATGAGCAGGAAATACTGCAACCAAACAGAGAGGAACCATGAGGTCAGCTGACCGTCAGGAAAAGGAAGAAAACTTTTGCAGCAAAAGTGAAGTTCAGAGAAAGAAGATTAGAGTTTAGAGACCGTTTCCAGCCATCGGGTTATCAGAATAGTATTTAGATCTAAGTTTTAATATGTGAAAGAACCAAAAACAAGACAGAAGGTAGCATCAGAAACTCCACTTAAAAACAGGGATTTCAAAGAAAGACTGAGAGGAAGTGACCCAAGAACCTTAATGAGGACGGTTTGAGCTGCAGAATGCTGTGATGAAGAGCAACCTGACCCTCAGCTGTGACCGTCGGCTGTGGGGTCTGAAAGTGAGCTTCATCTAAAAACTGCACCTTAAAACTCAGATGCATCCGACCGTCCAACAGCTGCCCAAAGAGCTCTCCATGAAAACAGATTTCTGAGATTACTGAGAAACTTCTTCAGTTCTAAAAGCAATTGGTGGAGGGTCCCAAATTGAAGTCATATTGGGAGCGTCCCCCCAAGAGGGTTGTGGACCAAGTGGCTGTTTGCTGTCTCCAGGTCTGAGCTCTGCACAGCTACATTGTTGAGTTTGTGTTGAACCAGTTTGTGTCTGACGTGTGTTGCTGGGTCTGAAGTACACTGGGATGTCGTGCTTGGAGAAGACCGACTGTCTCTGATAGAGTCCAGGCTCCTGAGACTACAATGACCTGGACGACTGAGAACCTTCACAGAGACGGAGGAAACCTCTTATGGATGACAGGGACGTGCTAACTGCTGCTCTTTGGGTCTGAACTCTTGAAAGCATCTTCCTGCGGTGATGTTGACATCGATCAGGTCCAGGTGTGCTGGTCCAGGTCGATCGGAGGTCACGTGCTGTCGTTTCATAATGACTCGCATCCCATTAGGAGGAATTACCGGGTCTGCAGCATCACTGTTACTCTGTGTGTGCCGTCGTTGTAAAACAAGATAAAATCTACAAGAAGATTAACTTCATTTAGAGGAAACTCCGCCTGATGGCTGCAGGAAGAAAGGAGCTCCCAAGTTATTTCTGTTCTCCGAGACATCAACAGCAGCACAAACAGGCTGTTTGATACGATCTTTAGTTATTCATTTAACCCTGATTTAATCAGGAAAACAGGTCTGCTGAGGCGTACCATGTCCTGGCTGAGGTACACACAGGACACACAACACAAAGGTCAGTGTCCTTGTGAGATATCAAAGCTTCTAAAACTCTGAGTCAGAGTAAGTCTGAACAGTGGCAGCAACATGTGCAGCCAGCATGTCACCTCAGGTCCAGGTGTCCTTCATGGCCCAGAGAGAATACTGTCACGGCTGCCGAGGCTGCTGAGGATCCAAGCACAGGCAGTCGTAGAGGAGTGCAGATGATTTATTGAACACAAAAGAATGTGGACAAACAGCAAACGGGGCTCGAACTAAACTAAACTGGGAAACAACTAAACTACAGAGCACAAACCTGAATGAGAACGTGCAGAGGAGGATGACGATGAACAGCAGGGAGAAGACACGGTGGATACACAGACTGACACTGAGTAATACAGACGAACCGGCAACAGGCAGGAAAACACACAGGGCTTAAATACACACACCAGTAATCAGGGGATGAGAGACAGGAGGGCAACACAGCTGGGAGGAATCAGAGCTGACGGGACAGGGGAAATGTAAACTGAACACACTCACATCAAACATGAACCTTCAGAATAAAACAGGAAACTAACAGACACAGAACCAGACAGGACACTGAACTTGACAGGCAGACTCATGAGCAGACACAATAACACCATGGACAGACAGAGGGAACACAGAGTGGTGGGAGCAGGCAGGCAAAGAACAGAAACCTAACAAATGGCAAAATCACAACAGAATACACACTCGG
>NW_005187689.1:525728-532261 GCF_000239375.1 Pundamilia nyererei | reverse complement strand
TTCACTCAAATTTAGCTTTTCTTCGCTCAAAATAAATTTCTCCTCAAAAAGCAACACTTGCACCTACACATTTTTTTTTACGTGCGCTCAGAATAGTGGCACAAAAATAACGCCATACCATAATGGACCCTCCCTGCACCGGGTGCAGCACTTCTGGCATGTGCTGAAATGCTGTAAACAGGACTCTGTGTCCTGTCTGTGCAGGACTGTGAGTGTTTTCATCAGGTTTGGACCTGAGAGTGTGAGCAGCTCCCTCACAGGTTGCTGCATAGTGTTGTCAGGCTGGCACTCTGCAGAGATAGGACTTCCCTTTGACGGACAGCTGGAAATGTCTCATAACTGAAGCCACTCGAGCTCTTTGCTTTGTGAAGTGTTTGCTTAAAATCCTCCAGCGAGACCCTCAAATGGATTCAAGCCTCCGGCAAATAACCTCAGCTAGCCTCTCGAGATACACAGACATCCAGGAAAATACGAATTCAGCGGAACATGTTTGAGAGGAAGGAACTTTAACCCAAAGCTCAGTGTTTCACTGTCCAGAACAAACCTGCTCTTAAACAGATTTATTCCTCCGGTGGAGGAAGGCAGTGATGAATGATGCTGCGTGAGTGGAGTATTGAATCAGAAGACTTTATTTTATCAGTGCGATGGAGGCTTCCTTACAGCCACCTTCGTTTTATAACAGCGCTCAGTGAAACTAAATGAGAGCGTCTCACAAAGAAAGATGACGCACATCATCCATCATCTCGCTGTAAGGACATGTTGACCTGAAACACTAACAGATTTCACACAGACGCCGTCGTCCACGTACAGGAGCTCTCCGAGTCGGCGAGCTGCTGCTGTACTCCTTCATTAGCTAATGTCAGCTGACTGCTGACAGAACCTAATACACAAGCTTCATGGCAAGAGTTTGGTCTCTGAATATGACACAAGGCAACATTTAAAAACCTCTATTTTATGTACTATCATATAAAACACTGTAACAGTTAAATGAAATAATAAACCCCCTATGAACAAGCACTTTGGCGACAGTGGGAAGGAAAAACTCCATTTTAACAGGAAGAAACCTCCGGCAGAACCAGGCTCAGGGAGGGGCGGGGCCATCTGCTGTGATTGGTTAGGATGAGAGAAGGAAGACAGGATAAAGACATGCTGTGGAAGAGAGACAGAGGTTAATAACAGATATGATTCAATGCAGAGAGGTCTATTCCCTGGCAGCCTACATCTATTGCAGCATAACTAAGGGAGGATTCAGGGTCACCTGGTCCAGCCCTAACTATATGCTTTAGCAAAAAGGAAAGAGATCATTACTCTAGTCCAATCACCTTCCTGCCTGCCTTCTTTATTAAATGCGTGCTCCTCCACGCCTCAGACCCGTCTGGATTTACTTGGATTGACTGTTTGCCAAACTCAAATGGGACTCATGGAGCAGCGGGCCAGCAGCTGACCTCGAAGCCTCCATCTTCTACTTTCTGAAAGAGTTCAATCACAGAGGTTAAAGCCACTTTTTCATTGTCAGCCATCAGACGGGCACTCTGCTGCCAGCTTTAATCTCTTTCTTCATTTCATTCTTCACAGTATCTGCCTCCTCCTCATTAATCAGCCGATGTTTCACCCACAGTAATGAAGCTTCTCTTTACTCACACACTTTCTGCCTTTTCCTAATACACAGGTTCCACTGTAAAAATAGTTTTACACACTACATGACAGTTCATGTTACACATTTCATACATTCCTTTATAATCTACAGTAATGTTTGGAAGTGCTGCAGGAGCACGGCTTAGGTTTGTAAAGCTGCATCTGAACAACGGAGGAACCCAAACACCTCACACGAGCTGCCGCTCGGCGGACCGTGGACTCCTCTGTACCACTGTGTGCTGGAGTCAGTGTGAGGCCGTCTGTCCCACAGCCTGGACCAAACTCGCTCATCAGCAGGACAACGATCCAAGCGCAGCAGCAAATCTCCAACTGAACGGCTGCGACGGTCCGAAGTGCAGAGCTCAGAGAGCTGTGCATGAACGAATGCTGCAGACCTCAATGAGCTGAAACAGGAGTGCAGCAGAGTTTCTCCACAGATCTGTCAGAGCATGTTTAAAACATGTGATTCCTCCTTAAACCCAGGCTGATTTGACTGAGGAGCGCTGTTTCAGCACTGCAGTCTGCAGTCAAACATGTGCAGACATTAAGTGCTCATTATGCTTCACGATCATGTGTGCTGACACCGAAGCCAACGTCGACGTCTTGCCGTGCTCTCAGTCATCGCTGTGAATAACGAAGGTTCATCTTTATCCTCACAGACGATTTCTGCATCTCTCTAAATGTTAGAAATCTGAAATCTCACTAACTCGACTGCCCGTCTTTCACAAACTACAGCCCGACCTTTTCCTGTTAGTGAGACATAAAGCATGACCTTTTCTACAAACCTGTCAGGAGGAAAATGCCCGTCTATCCGAGGCACAACAGATGAAGAAACAGCAGCTCGCCGCTCGCTCGCCATGTCAGGTGTGCTGGACACTGATGGCATTGAATTCTGTGTTTAATGAAAATCCAGAAATATGTTTTATATCTGAGGACTGACCTGGATCCTCTCTTTTATTTAACTTTAATGTGTTTACTGTTATTTTCTACAGCAGTATTGCAGCTCCTCCAGCCAACGGCCGCAGCAGGCTAAACACGAGGACACAGATGACGCGCCACAATAAAGACATGAGATGCACTTCTGTAGTATTTGCTCCTTTAATTCCACGTTGTACTGTCCACTATACAAAATCAGTACATGGATGAAACGTGATGCAAATGCACAGACTGCACAAACAAACATGAATGCAACACACAAACATTACACTAACATCTGGTTAGTGCACTAATCTAAACTCGAGTTGCAGACAAAAAGTGCATCAAAATGACTCAAGCTGCGCTCAACAGAAGGTTTCCCCTCATGCTCATCCTACCTTTCTGCTCATCAACATCAGGTGCGGTGAACAGGTGAGTGCATCCACATTTATCACCTATCACACCCATGAGTCACGCCCCACACCCGCGCACCGTGTGTGCATTTAAACCAACCCTCTTAATCCAAAAAGGAACAACTCCTTTGGCTCCTACAGGCAGGATAAACGTCACCTAAACGCAGCTTCAAACCGAGCGACTAATGTGAGTTCACCTGCCTCTGAAAATAGTCCCTTTTGAAGAGGAAAACAGGCCGATGGCTCGGTACGGTGACGTAAAGAGAAGCGGACCTTGGAATTATTTATAGCCTCATCGTCTGATGCGACTTCATTTAAACGTCGCTAAAGACCTGCAGCAGATCCTCTGAATCCTCCTCCACCCGGGTCCCTCTCCTCCACCCTGTACCTGCACACCTCTGTTTACCTTTGCTCTCTCTAATCCTTCGTTGTGCTCCCGTCCTACACGTATCCTCCTTCACTCGCTCTCTGTCATAACTCATCTTCCCACTCACATGAACCCCGTATCCTTCATTCTTTTCTATTCGCGCTCCACAGCGAGCATGTACGCCACGACTGAAGGGCTTCAGGTTGTTATAAAAGCACCTGAGCGCTGACCCACGAGTGTTTCACAAAGACAATGGATGTGTGTGTGTGTGTGGCTATGAAGGCGCTACAAGAGCAAACAGTAAACATACAAACAGAAACTGTAGAGTCAGTCACATGATAGCAATGTGTGAGAAATCATCTAGAGTCGATTGTGAAACATGCCGAGGGAAAAGTAAAAACTAAATTCAAAGATTTAAAATCCCACACCGGAGACAACATTTAAAGGAGAAAATGAACCATTTCAATGAAGTTTGACTTTGATGGCGGCAACACGTGTGTAAAAGTTGGGACGGGTCAACAAAACGCTGAAAACTGAGAAGAGAAACAGCTGGAGGAAGATTTATCAGGTGAGCTGTCAGCGCTGGGTCACATGATCAGGCAGAGCTTCACCAACCTGCAGAAACTGAATCCTCACTGTGAACGTGACGTCATCTACACACCGTGACATCATCAGCGCAGGGACGAGGACGATAACCTTCCAACGCCGCTCTGTGAGAAATTAGTGCACGGGCTCAGGAACGCTTCCAGAAGCTGCGAGCGGCTGGGCGTGACGTCCACAGGCTCCATCACATGGAGGAGAAGCCACGCGGGACCACGATGGAGAAACAGCCCCCGTCTCTTCTGGACCAAAGCTCCTTTAAGACTGATCTGAGGTCAGACCCATCCAAACATGGACGCCGCGTCCATTAGCTTAGGACAGCAACCAGGATCAAACCTGCTAGCTAATGCTAGCCTGTCATTCTCACACCTGTTTGTCAAACGCTACCTACGTATAAAGGTTTAGGTACTGAAAAGTACCTGATGAGATTTAGGTTTAAGTATGGCTCACCCTAAAAGCCACGAGCTGGGAGCAAGCGGTGGTGTCAGTGAGATATCCACGAATCAAACGGCAGCTTTAAGTGGTTATGGGAACGGGCGTGGCTCTGCTTGCAGTGATAGTGAGATGATGGGACACAGGAGGTTTCAGAGTGCCACCATGTCTGGAAACGCTGTGGATCGATGTTGTTTTATTGCAGCATCTTCTAAGTCCGAGTCCTGCTCCAACGCTAACCCTCAGCGGGAGCGTGAGGTCTGCAGCTCCGCTACCTCACACCTTGATCCTGAACTCTGTCACGCATTTTAAACATTTTATAACAGAGACCTCGCCGCCTCTGGCCACCTCCTGTCCCGTAGAGGGCGCTCTAGACCAGAATGAAAGTGAGTCAGTGCCTTCTTCTTTATCATAATTTTGATAGAAGGGTTGGAAGGCTGCGTCCCACCGGCTAGCCTGAGCCCGGTGTGTTTGCCCAGATGTTGAGGGCATTGCATGCTAAACCTCTGGGTGACTAGTCAACTACTTGCTAAATGCAAGAAAATCACTACTGAGGTTTGCTAGGTTCAGTGAGGCTAGTGTCCCACTTTTACTCCAGTGTGACCGAACCATCACTGAGCAGATGTGCTCTGCCAGCTGTTGGCTCAAAGGTGGTGTGTGACGAATAAATCAGTTTGAGTTTGAGATGTCGGCTTTCTGTTACGCTAAAATAAATTTGCGTCTTAGGAATCTCACGGCACCTGGAGCCGCTTTATGGCACCCCCCATTTAGATTTGGGGCATGAAGCAGGCAGCACCTTTCTTTGAGCACACTCCTAACACCAGCTGGAGCTATCATTTGGAAACAGGTGCCATCAAGGACAGGACGTCAGCAACCAATCAGCGCACATCAGCACAATGATGCTGGTTTATGGTCAAAATCAGCCTCACTGAGAGAAAAGCTGAAGGACAGGAGAGCTCTTTTATCCCTGTTTCAGTCAGCTGGATTTGTGGAAACCCGGCTAAACCTCGTACATCCTGGTTTTCTCGTAACTCCTCTCTCCATTGTCTGATGAGCTCTGTGTTTGGTCGCACCAGACGACCCGGAGCTCCACCTCGGCCACCTCGCAGATCCTCCACGTCGGCGTTTGGCTTCATCGCGTCTGCGACCGTCAACATCAGCGCAGGAAAAGATAAAGTTATCTCAAACGAGATCCTGACACAATCGCTGCCAAAAGCACTTTGCTGCTAAATGTCAGCGTCTCCTTCTAAAATGAGCAAGCGGCGAGAGCTTAAAAAAGAAACCTAAGACTGCAGCGAGGCGCAGACGTGTTGATCTGCTGCTTTACGAGATAACGATGGCTGAAAAGTGCCCGTTGGAGTCAGAGTGCTGTGTTTGTGATGCTCTGCTCGTGTTTTCCGGCATTCGCCGTCTGAGTGTGGCAGCGGCCTCAAAGAGCCAATTAGAGCCATTACCAGGACGCATCCAGCTTCAGCTCTCAGGCCAAACCTACTCAGAGGAACAAATTAAACACACATTCAGCCTAATGACTCCACCGGCTCCGAGGTTTTAGAGCTGAGGCTTTAACCAGCGCATGACAGGAAGTCTCTCTTTTCTCTCTGGGGCACAAAGTGCACACACTGAGAGCTTCCTGATTTATCGCATTTACCAGTCTGTTACAGCCGGCTCCACAGGTGCAGATTAAACTCGGGTCACGTGATCGTCGCCATCACGCAGCAGGACATCAGCGTGACATCACAAAGGCGATCATGTTTCAGTTGCTCTTTTGTCTTTTACTTTGTATTTACAGAATTTCCTCAGCGATTAATAAAGTCTTCAGATTCAGTGTGTGGCATCTCACCAAGTGTCACCAAGATGTCAGTCAAGCTTCTCTCACCTCTGAAACTGAAAACAGTGGAAATAAAAAACAACATCTGATTGGCCCACAAGGGTGCGTTTGCTACATCTGAGGGTTACCTGTGTTACGGGTGACTCAGGTGGTAATAAATGTAGCTACAAAATGAAACAAAAGTCTACAAAGGAAACAATGACATGCAGTCTGTGATAATCTGTTTTAATAATCTGTCAAGAACCAGAAATCCGCCTATTTTGCAGGTGTTATTAATGACAACTGCCATAAGCCCCGTGTCTTATTTAGTATTTTAAGCTCTGTTCTTAACCCTCCCCAATCC
>NW_005187689.1:521153-524026 GCF_000239375.1 Pundamilia nyererei | reverse complement strand
TCCCACTTTTACTCCAGTGTGACCGAACCATCACTGAGCAGATGTGCTCTGCCAGCTGTTGGCTCAAAGGTGGTGTGTGACGAATAAATCAGTTTACATGTGGAAGAGATTCAAGGACATGGCTGAGTCAGAAATGTTTTCAGCACAGTCACAGTTGGAAAAAGAAAATCTGCTGTGGATGCTTTCAGACTGCACACAGACAGGAAGCCTGTGACAGCCAGCGGTGTTCTGACCAACATTACTATTGTATACCATTATATATATATAATATATACCATTTCGAACACGATCAAACGTATGAGGTGTGGAGATATCAATGTGACCGATGGGTGGAGAAGGTCACACCCTCCTCCGTCACACGGATGCAAATCCCAGCTTTAAACAGTGAGACATGAAAAAACAGAGCTGCTCAGGTCAGTGTGGTCGGCACAGATTTGCAGAGGATGTAGTGACGCTCAAGCCAGCATATCCGTCTCTTCCTGTCATTACTCGTGAAAAACTCGTGAATAGAGACGCCCGCTGCTGCTCCAGCCCGATAAAGGAGTTTGACAGCTTATCAAACAAAACCCCAAAGATGAGACTGAAGGCAACAAAGACGCCTCCTCCACGGAGCTGGAGAGAGATTGCTGCTCATGAAGCGGCAGCAGTGTGTAAGCAGGCGCTCCTGCTGTGTGACAGCTTTGTTTTCGCAGCGCTGAACGGCTGCATTCATCAGCCTGTAAAGTCGCACATGTTGGCCAGAGCAGCAGACTTTTAGCCGTTTATGCATGTTGGTGCTATTGCGCTTATATGCAGGTACCACGAAGTAGCCATGAGCAGCGATGGAGGTCCTGGCTTTGGACGTTGACAGTGCTGGAATTATCTTTATGGTGACTGCAGGAGCTTCAGGTTACCCGTCCTGTTTCCTCTTATGTCTCTGTGTTAGCTCTTCTTTTAGTACTAACCTCTTGTTTTACTTTGGCAGGTTTTGCTCACCTGCGCAAGTGTGAGGTTCTTTCATGGTTTGGTTTTTCCGGCCCAGTTCTGCGTGTGCTTTCTCAACTTTATTGTCAGGCAAAGAAATAAAGACAGCTTTTGTCTCCTAATCCTGCATTTGGATCCACATCCTGCCAGCAGCACAGACTAAGGCTGCGACCCCACAGAATGTTTTTCATGGTTGTTTTCATCACCTGTTAATAAAGAAAAAAACACATTGGCCTGAGAGGTCTGAGAGCAAAGCTTGGTGAAAGGTGAAAGGTAAAAATAAAAGGGACACTAACAAAATAACCATCGACTGCTGCAAGGCTGTTGACCTCTTCAGGAGGTGATCAGTCATCTCTTTGCTATATTTGAAACTGTAGTTAGGATCTTTCTGTCTCTGTACTTTCAAACCTTCTACTCTGTCTAACAGGGATGCATGCATATATAAACCTGCATGTACGAACCTACATGTACAAACCTGCATATACGAACCTGCATGTACAAACCTGCATGTACAGACCTGCATGTACAAACCTGCATGTACAAACCTGCATGTACAAACCTGCTACTCTGTCTAACAGGGATGCATACATATACAAACCTGTGTATATACAAACCTGCATGTATAAACCTGCATGTACAAACCTGCTACTCTCTCTACCATGGATGCATGCATATACAAACCTGCATATACAAACCTGCATGTACAAACCTGCATATACAAACCTGCATATACAAACCTGCATACACAAACCTGCCTATACACTGTGTAGATATACAAAGGTTATTGCATTAGAAAGCAGGTTGATGCAGATGTGCCTGATTTGCAGAGCAGCACAGAGAGAGAAACCTGCTGAAAGTGACAAAAACCTGAGACACACACAGGCAACATGTGTGTGTGTGTGTGTGTGTGTGTGTGTGTGTGTGTGTGTGTGTGTGTGGGTTAACCTTTGTTTTAAGAATGCAGTGCTGTTAAATTATTTACACACATGACTTTCCCATTGACCCGTCTGTTTGTGTGTTATTTAAAGACAAGGAAATGTTGCTGAACATTTCTGTCCTCGAGTGCCTTCCTCTCGGCCACGTTTGGCTCTTCATCCTCTTTCTCAGCACTTTTGTCTCCCATCCAGCCTTATCTCTTTCCTTCTTCATTGTCCTCTCATGTGTCGTCACTTTCAGAGCCACAAACACTGAGGGAAGACAGATCACCTGTTTGGTGTGTTTGTGAGGAAGAGGTGCTGGCAGATTGAATTTAACTAACGAGGGTATGCCGTGTGACAAATGACACTTGTTAGAGTCCAGAAAGCAAACAGAAGAGATTAAGACGTAGCGACAGAAAGACGGAGCGGCAGGAACACAGCCTGGTGACAGAGCGGGATAATATGGCCCAGCTGAACTCCGTCAGGAATCACTCTCATCAGCATCTCTCACACAGCGTGACACCAGAATGCTTCAGGCTGCAAATCAGGATCATTGTAATCAGCATGGATGTGCGCAGCCACGCAACACAACACATAATGCAGGAATGAATACAAACAGTGGCAGCAGCTGACATATACACACTTCCTGCAACTTCTCACCCTCACGTACCTCTGACCAAACCATCCACCATTACTATGAGCGCTCGTTATTAGATAGAAGACAGAATAATCCTTTAATTGTCCCACAAGGCAAGGCAAGGCAAGTTTATTTGTATAGCACAATTCAACAACAAGGTGATTCAAAGTGCTTTACAGAGACATTAGAAACAAAGACAAATAAAAAGCATGATTTAAAATTGATTAAAACAAGCAAACTAACTAACTAACTAACTAACTAACAACAAACAAAACAGTATATAAAATCAAAACAGATAAAATCAGAACAGTAGATAAAATCAGTAGTTAAATGTAAGTTTTGAAATTTAAGCTTAA
>NW_005187689.1:513978-519450 GCF_000239375.1 Pundamilia nyererei | reverse complement strand
GAACCGGCAACCTTCCGATTACAAGACAAACTCCCAACTCTTGAGCCACAATCTCCCCACAAGACACAGAACAGAAACATACACAATTTTTACATATTTACGATAGAAGTGGAGAAGTTGAAGAACTGGGGGAACCTATGACAGACAGAAGGAGCGTGTTTGGTCCTGCTCCTGAAATACATATTCTCCAATTAAATACAGATAAGAGGCAAACCCTGGTTATAGTGTGAATCGGTTGATAAAATAGTGCCAAGTTACAGCGCTGATGACGAGTAAATACGATTGAATAATAGCTGCAGGGAAACCTGCCAGTCTTTGTTGGGACACAGCCGAGGAGGTTGTGCTGGCGACTGTGTGACCCGTAACCAACTTGTTTCTGAAAACTCGTCTGCGTCTCGAACTTCCTCCCAACATCATCATTGTACTGTTTGTTCGCTCTCTTTACATTTAAAGGTGGTGCCTGTTCTGGTGCACGGTGGATCCACACAGAGCAGTTAATGGGCTTCTACCTGCACCTCTCTGCAGCATTCCCCTGTCGGCATTAATGATCAACACGTGACATCGTCCCCACTTCTACCAACAGCAAGGCCATTTTCTATCGAGTGAGCAGCTTTTTCATTGCAGGTGACATTTCACAGAGCTCGGGTCCTTTTAGTTTATAGGTTAGGAATATGAAGCATGGAGCCTGAAGCTCTTTAAGTGATCAGCAGGACTGGTTGAAATGCTTTATAAATACCATCCCATAATAATTACGTTTTCATCACCACAGAAGAGACAGAGATCTTTTTAATATGCTGCAGCAGTTTTATTTATGCAGCACCGATTCAACAATCAGACAATCTCAGACACAAAATAGTGATTTTGCACCTACAAAGACCTCTGAGCTGTATCTGTGTGCAGCGAGGCTTAAAGATCACAGGAAGCTGGACACAAGAAGACGCGTGAAGCCTAAAAACTGTCCGCAGCAGAGCAACAGTATGTGACACTCACATCCTGAGGAAAGAGGATCAAACCCAGCAGAGACCTGGTCCAGGACCTTCTGATCCTCTACTGTTCACAGAAGCTTCAACAGAAATGGACTCAGTGGAAGGAAGATATTCTTGAGGTACAAACCGTTTTAATAGTGACTGAAAAAAGAATAGAAAGGTGATTTTTTCCCAACACTTCCAGCACAGCCTGTGTCTGAACAGACCAATAAAACATGAAACAGGTCCTTCAGCCGAGGCTGCATGCAGCTCTTATTTATTTCCTGCCCTGAGGCACAGATTGGAAAAGAGAGTGATGAGGAAAGGGGCTGTTCTCGACATGATGAATAAAAAGACGCTGGGTGTGAGGAGCAAGGAGGACAAATGAGACGGTAAGTTATTTTGTTTGGCCGCTCCGACTCACCTTCATCTGTGAGTGAAACAGGAGGGTTGGAGGTAAATGAGAGGGGGGGCGGCAGCAGCAGCACTAATGGCTTTGAACCGAGGCTTTCGAGGCGACTCTGTGGGCGAAGTAGCTGCTGCCCGCATCAGTGCCGCTGTGTGGAGGAAGCTTTGAAATGTGGTCAGCAGCAGATTTCAGCACTTAGACGGGGTATAAAAGGTTATACAATAACCATGTAAAGTTATTTATTTCATATTCTGTATAGTTTTTCATATTTATATCCTGTTCATAGCCTGTTCATAGCTTGTACTCACTACAGCCTGTACATACCTATAGTTATAGAATATTCACAACATACTTCATACCGTGTACATTATAACATACCATAATAGACCCATTTCTGTAATATACTCACATATCTATATTATTGCTAATATATATTGTAATATATCTATATCACTAAAGCACTTCTGGATGGATGCAAACTGCATTTCGTTGCCCTGTACCTGTGCATGTGCAATGACAATAAAGTGGAATTCTATTCTATTCTATGAAGCAAAAACATCTGAGGCACTCTCTACTACCCCCGGGAGCATCTCTAAGAAAGAGTTTAAACCTGCCGGCGTCCTCACTGTGACACGCTGAAACCAGGGCAGAGTGGTCCACGGGTTAACCAATCAGCATCAGGAGCAGCGACGTACAGGTTGTTCAGTACTCGTGGTAAACTGTTCTCGTGTTCTCTCCAAACGCGTGCTGCATGTCGCAGATTAGATCCTTCTTTTCATTACGTGCTTGTGAGAGTCTGAATGCACGTTCGTGCCTGCTGTGAGGACTGACGTGCTGGCGTGAAAAACCTTCACAAGTGTTTAAAAGCAAAGCCTGTATGAAGAATTTACCTCTGCTCAATTATTTACCTCTGAAATGCTCGAAAAGATTCATATAATCCCAAAGACGCTGAGGAAGCAGCAGGAAGAAGTCAACAAGTCAGCAAATGTGCCTCTTTTAAAAATCACAGTCTCAGCAGAGCTCGCCGATTTTACCCCGGACTCCAAATGCTAAGAGCTCAGAGACGCTTTAACATCTGAACTTAAGAAAAGACTATTGACAGCCCCTCTGTAGAGAATCCAAATGATGTGGCATCAGGCTCAGGGTCAGGGTCAAGGTTGGGGTCAAAAAGCCACACTGGAGCTTCCATAAACGAGACACCCCCAAGCTGCTCACAGTGGCAGTGGTGCTTTATGTAACCGTCAGAGGAGAGCTGAGGAGTCTCTGCTCGTCTGCTTCAGAGCTCAAAATCCCTCCCACGCCTCTCTGGGATGTTTCCCGTCCCAGAGACTGAGCACAGGACGTTCACTTGCTTCCCCCTGGGTCCTCTCGATCGCTGCTGATGGTCGTTTTCTGTGTTCAGGTAGCAGCGTTTCTCTCTCCTCGTGCTCTGGCCTCCGTTGCTCTTGTTGCAGTCAGAGTTCAAACCATGTTCGTGTCGTCCTTGCGGTCGGATCTTTTCTCTTTCATCAGAGGCTCGAAGCTTTAGTGCTTCAGCGCTTGATATATGGGGGGTCCAGACGTGGTTACCGTAGCAACACCAACCTCAGCACTGAGCTGATTGGCAGTTAGCGTCGGCCAAGCTCGCGACCTGTTGCTAACTTTGTTCACACAGAGCAGGACGATGGATGAAGGTATGAGACAGGTGCAGTGGGAGGGGTCTGACGGTCTGCTCATAAAACCACCAGTCTAACCTGAGGACCCCTTCCCGTCCCCACAGTGCAGTACCTTCGTCCTGTGAACATCATCCAGGAAACACTGAAGCTCCACAGAGAGTGAAGCCAGATCACATTTAAAGCCCGAGTTGGTGTACCATACGACTATTTGTCTGTGAGCAGCTCTGAGCATCAGTCTGATGGGATATATCGCAGTTTGATGTCTGAGACGTAGAGAAATGAAAGAAACTCTGGTTCTGGATGTTTCTGCCTCCTGTGCTGATGAAGCAATGAGAAATTTACTTGAAACTAGAAATTTCTACCCACCCTGTTCTGTGAGAGCCTGTGAAAACATTCACACTGTGAGGGTAAAACTCTGCATGGCTTCATGAAGTCATTATAAATAAAAAACAGAATGAAACATGAGCTAATTGGAGGTTTCTCTCTTAGCTCGACCAGCAGCATCAGTTCCTCGCTCTGCTGCCAGGACTGATAAACATCATTTACTGAGAGTCTGACGATGAAACCGGTTAGACTCAGAGACGAGGGGAAGCCACCCTCTCCTCTGATGAGGAGGAGGAGGTTTTGCATGAATGATGGTGTGGAAGGTTGTGAGTCTAAAGAAAACACAGATTATCAGATCACAGCGAAACCGACAGAACTGACAATGAGACAAAAATATTCATGAAAATCACAAAAATTCCATCTTGTGTGCAAAGAGCCATGAAAGTCGCGGCGAGTCAGCGCTAATGTTGATGTTTATGACATGCCGTCATATCGTCGCTGAGCTCAGTGACACTAATTCATGAAGAAATGTATAATTTCATTTTGTCACATTTGGATGCCAAGTATGAAAAATGGAAGAAAGACTGTTAAAGATGGAAATGAGAGCATGAGGGAACAATAAGTTCAGTCAGCAAGTTTAACCCAACTTTAACCAATCACACTCTGACCAACAGGAAACTGCTCAGGGAAGCAGGAAGTCATCAGGCTGAAGTGAGCTGACTGAGGTCACGTTAAACAAGTTCAGACATCAAGAAAGTTCTTTGTAGAGGCAGCGTCCGTGACTGCAGTTGCCTCTGATCGTGGGACTCAGATCAGACCCAGGTCCCTGACATCCTCATCACATGTGAAGAAGTTCTGCATTCACACTGAGCACAGACATGCTGCAGTCTTCTTCATTGTGCACTTAGTGGACATCAGGATCTGCTGCAGGTCATGAAGGGGAAGGTGGAGCGTGAGGGCGAAAGGTGGTGTAGCATCAGCAGTAAACCAGACAGCTTTGTGAGCTGGAAGGTGAAGCTGGAAGGTGAAGCTGTCGATTTAGCGGTCGATCAGTCGCCGTTCTTACCCTCTCACGAGCTGGATGAGCTTGCTCTGCAGGACGTCTGGGCTTCCGAGGGATTTTCAGCAAATCAAACCTTTCCTACCAGCCGAGCAGCCAGGATGGTCTTTCTCTCTGATTCTTTCCACATGCTGGTGATTGTTTCACTGCCTGGTCACAAACAGGAGGAACAACGCTTCACTTGCTAGAATCACTTATCAAAAGACAGGTGTGTAAAAATGCTCTTTGGCAGGTTTTAGAGCTTACACAGTTTTGCATGGGCTTGTTTTTGAATGGATACATTAATCAGAGGACTGACAGAGATTTCAGTGCTGCCACAGCTGTGCTGAGAGTCCAAAGAAACGCTCTACACATCAACGTTTCTCTGGATCAATCAGAGCTGTGATCACTGTGCACGGCCTGATGCCACTTATGCTTTTCAGCCTACAGAAGTACAAGCGCACATACGTGTCGTATTTGTCCTACATACACGACCACAGGTGTAAAACAGTGGATTTCCTCACAACTGGCATGTTTGTAATTAAACATAATTAAACTTAACTTTAACCCCTTTCTATTAACGTGTGCTGTAATCTCTGACTGTGGTCTGAGAGACGTTCACTGCTGCGTCACACTGACAGTTTAATGTCCCTGGTTACGAATAGAAATTATACCGTTTTATACATAAGACCGTAAACCAGTGACTGACCTATAAACCCATCAGGAAGCTGTTCAGCTGAGCAGAATTCTCCATTTCTCATAGAAATCTGTGCAATCAGACATCAGAGGAGTCGCCCCCTGCTGGACGTTAGGGAAAATTCAGGTTTAAGCAGCAGAGTCACTTCGTCCATTTATATTTTGTGTGTGTACAACAGTCCCACACGGGATCAATGACTCACTTTGGTAGTATTTTACAGGTTCTTGGTTAAGTTTGGATAGTTAAGTTTAGTCTGAGGTTGGTCTTAAACTTCATGGTTCACTGGGTCACATGTGGCACCCGTGCACGGGACAAAACAGATGACCAAATGAAGTCTTAAAGCCATGCATGCACATGCACATGATTTGACGGCGTCTCTCAAA
>NW_005187689.1:498496-499846 GCF_000239375.1 Pundamilia nyererei | reverse complement strand
ATTCCTCCATCCATCCATCCATCCATCCATCCATCCATCCATCCATCCATCCATCCCTCCATCCATATTATGCCTCCATCCATCCATTCATCCATCCATATCATCCCTCCCTCCCTCCATCCATCCCTCCCTCCAGCCATATTATGCCTCCATCCATATCATCCCTCCATCCATCCATATCATCCCTCCCTCCATCCATCCATCCATCCATGCATCCATCCATCCATCCATCTGATCTTTGATCTCATGAAGTACAAAAAACAGCCCTTTTGTTGGTCTTCATTTGCAGTAATGGGCTCATATCTCCTCTGAAGTCAGCCTGACTTTGATGTATTAAACTGGGACGACAGCTCATGTTTCCAGACTCCCCAAAGACGATGAGTCAAACTGACAACCGAGGAAACTGTAACTTTTATCTCATCAGCTGGAGAAACTTTGAGCAGCTCAATATGAATCAGTAGATATGAGAGTGGTCTGATGAAAAATCGTGTTCAGGTCAATGACTGAAAAGTCTTGAGGAACATGAACGAATGGAATAAATTTCACTGCAGTAGGTTTTATTTCAGGGTACATCTCAGGTAAGTTAAAGCAGATAACGTGTTTCAGTTGTGTGTCCTGACGTGCAGCTCCAGTGAGTAGAAACACTGCAGACAGTTACACTCAGAGATGAGACACCAAGCAATGATTTTTTAATAAGCGAATGTAGAGCACAAAGTTGAGCCAGTAAAACATTTTCATCCAATAAGCTGAATTTTTAAGGAGTGGCTGATGCTTCAAGGCTCCTCAGAGTTTTAGAGGTAGAAACATGATGACCGCAGAAGGAATTTCTTCTACACGTTTAGTTTATCTAATCAGAAATTTGAATTCTGTTCACTGTGAGTTTGCGTGCTCCTTCTTTATTGACATTTTAACTGCTGTCTATAAACAAGAAGAGACCAGAAACTGGAACGATGAAGTGGACCGATGCGAGTGCTGTGAAATGCAGAGAGGGCTTGCGGAGGAGGAAATGCCACCAAGCTTTCAGAACTCTCTGCAGTCAATAGTTTTTAAAATGCAGCTGCTCATTAACGTGACTTTTATTTATTTTATTGCTTATTATTAATTGAGCTACTATTCCATTCAAAAAGCTTTCTGGATGAACTGCAGTCTGTCCAGTTTGTTGAACTCGGAGAGCGTATCTTGAGAAATAGCTTCATATTTGGAGTTTAGCCTCAACATCTGTGCAGTAAATGGCCTGCATTTGTATAGCGCTTTTCTAGTCCATAGGGCCCCAAAGCGCTTTACACTACATTCAGTCATTCACCCATTCACACACACATTCACACACTGGTGATGGCAGCTACATTGTAG
>NW_005187689.1:495510-498425 GCF_000239375.1 Pundamilia nyererei | reverse complement strand
TGACAGAGGCGAGGCTGCCGGACACTGGCGCCACCGGGACCTCTGACCACCACCAGTAGGCAACGGGTGAAGTGTCTTGCCCAAGGATATTTGGCATGCAGCCAGGATGCAGCCTGGGATCGAACCACCGACCTTCTGATTAGTGGCTGACCTGCTCTGCCACCTGAGCTACAGCCACCCCAGTACCTGTTCTGCTCCATCTGTACTCCCTCAGAGATCAGTTAATTTTATCTGGTCTTTTTCAATACGATCTTTTCTTTGTGGAGTGGGCTCAGAGAGGCATATGCACTGAAATAATTAGGACGTTAATACTGGAGGACACTGAAGGGTTGGTTGTACTGAGGGAAGAAGCCAGACAGCTGGAAGGAGACATCTGAAGAGCCATGAGAAGTTTCCACAGTGTCACCATCTCTGACTGGAGTTTTCAGGGTTAACTGCACAATAATTATCCATCATTAGTCGACATGGCCACCACAGAAGATGACTCCTTGGCAGTGTTCAGCCTCCAGCGGTGCAGCATCAGTAAAGGAGGTAAATGGCTAGAATAATTATTTCTACCTGCTCTTTTTAGTTTCATGGATCACACGTCAAGGAACTCTTCTGTCTTTCAGCTTTTAAACATGGTGAACAATGTAGAACAGGAAGTTGTTTAACTTAACCAAACAGTTTGGGTCCTTGAACATTTCACTGTGATGCTGTGGATGTCCACAAACATCAGTGTGCATATTCTCAATGCCAGCCAGCTCTTCTTGGTTCCTGTCCTGTTGGTTTATTCATCCCGGCTCTCCTCACCTCCCTCCTCGTTTCCCTCCGTCCTCTCGGCAGGTTTGGCAGTAATGAAGAGGACCCTGTGGGCCCTGCTGATGCATTTCCTTCCCTGGTTTGGGATTTAATAACAAGGGCTTTACAAACAGGCTGGAGTCAGTGGGGCAGCCAATGTTTTTATAATGAGCGAGCAGAAGAAGAGAAAAACATGACATCCTATTATATCTGGACAGAAAGAGACAGAGAGAAAGAGAGAAGTGACGATGAATGAGACATGAGGAGAAGCAATAAATTATGAGAGATGTAAAAGCGAGCCGAGGAAAGGACAAAATGCTCAAATTAATTCTGACATGTTAGTTTAATTAGTTACATTGGCGGGAGGGAAGTAAATCTACAGTGACTCCATCTCAGGTTTCTAAATAAGCAGCCTGTGGATTCTTTATTAGAGGAAATTTCCACCACAAAGAGATTGTCTTTCAGGGCTTTATTTTCACACATGCGAGCAGCCATCAATAAAATGCCTCTCCCTCCACAGCTGCCACTGTTGGCGCTGTGAAAAAACACACGTCTTATCATGTTTTCTGTGGCTGTGTTGTTGAGACACACTCAGTCAGACTGTTTCACTGTGGGTGGTTACAGAAGTAGGTCAGGTTAAGAAAGGTTACATTTAATCCTCACAGATTTTCCATTAAAGGGATTTATTACTGCGTTTTCCTGCTAACACATTTCAGAGGGCCTGTGTACCTGGCGTCTAAATCTTTCCAATTTAGTGTTAGTTTAGTGTGAGCTACCTGTCTCAGTATTTCCATTCATCACTATATCAAGGCCCCGACACCACAGCATGGAACTGAACTCCTCAAAGTATTTGATGCTATGGGACTGAGATAAGCAAAAGAAAATGAATCCATGGATGGATGGATGTGTAACCCGTTCAAGTGTTACGCCTGTTGTTCTTGCGCTGTGTTCTGGCGTGAAAGTTAGAGGCAGGAGACAGTACTGGGTCTTTGGCTCTTTACTGCACATCTGCAACACAGAAATATGTGTCTGATCTGTGTGTGTCACGCGACTGACAGTACACCTCTCCTCCGGCCATGCTGAAAGCAGCTGTGTCTGCAGCTTCATTAACACTACAATAATATAATGAATCAAATACAACAAATTGTTTTAAAACATTAACTTAAGCTCTCAAAAACAAAAAGCACAAAATAAATAATATGTCACTGAAAAATCAAAAACAACTTATAAGAACAATAAACAAAATAATTCAAAAACAAATAAACAGTCAGATAAATACAATTCAATAACCAGGACCCAATATTCTGGTACTTATAGTTCAAACATTATACTTCAGTACAATTATATTAATAACCGCCATCTAACAGGCAATACAACACTGTACTTATAAAAACAATGAATGAAAGACTGCATCTCCATGTAACACCCGTCCCACGTTCTATTGAGAGGGGCCCTGGGTTCCTGTTACTTTCCTATTGATACTCCCTTTTAATGCTTATGGTATAATATATGCAATAAAACTACGCTATATGGAAATAAATCACACACAAGCAGGTTAATTATAAAGTTAACTCCACTTTAGTGAATGCTTAATTAACAACACAAAAGAAAATAAGTAAAATCAATAAAGTTTGTTAAACAATGGTAAGGTGTCTACCTCAACAGAAACAAAATAATCAAATAATATTGTGGGCCCACACGCACTCTCACCAACACACACACACCTCAAGTGCTACAGTCTTTCTGCTAGCAAACCCCTCGTTGCAGGCCTGAGTCGTGGCTCGGGTGTGTTGGGACCTAAAACAATATGGTCGCTTCACTTGTTGCCAAGCAGTAAAAATAAAAAGCACGTGCAAACAACAGTACTCACACCTTCAGGCAGTTCACGGGGATAGCGGGGAAACTGGGTCACGGCTACCAGCAGGCCGCGGCAGCAGCACTCACAGTCGTCCTTTCCACGTGCTCCCACGTGAACACATAACTTCAGCACACCAGCAGACGGGACCTCTCTGACACGCCAGCAAGACGTCCGTCTCCTCCTACTGAATCACACAACCCCGCTAAATGCCAGTTCACATGCGATAACATTCAATCTTAGCATTAGCTTAATAAATAAAAACAGAGCAGAACAAGAG
>NW_005187689.1:489514-493604 GCF_000239375.1 Pundamilia nyererei | reverse complement strand
ACATTGGGTTCAAGTGTCAGACAAAATTCACATTTACCTCACAGTAGGGTACAACAGTTCTCGACTCCAGTTAACTATCCGTCAACCCGAAAATACGTCGGTCGCCCTTCTATGAACTCTGCGTTCACTCGACACTGTTCAGCTCTCGTCTCTCGTCATCCTCTCTGGATGGATGGATACATGGATGGATGGATGGATGGATACTGCACATGGATGGGTGGATGGATTGACTGATGCTCTTTAGACTGAGACACTGGTGAGCTGAAGTTAAAGTGAACGTTCAGTCATAAACCTGCTTCTCTCTCCTCAGGTTAAGCTCTCACCAGGCTGCGCACATCCTCTCTCAGTAACACCAGATATGCTAACAGAGTGGAGCCGTCCAACTGAGCTAGCTGAGCTCCCAAGCTTCTTGTTAGAATACCTCCTCCACACACACACACACACACACACACACACACACACACACACACACACACACACACACACACACACACACACACACACACACACACACTTCTCCGTTTCCTCCACTGATCAGATCAGTAGTTCAGCCATGACATCTATCTGAAAAAAATAAGAGTTATGAAAAATATTTTTTATAATTATAATCTGATGTTCTTTTAAACGTGAGATTATAATTGACAGCAGGAAATGCTGAATGTTCAGGAGATTGAATGATGCGGAGGTGAGGAGCCTTACTGTTACAGCACAGGGATATTTGTGAGCAGCAGCAACAGTAACTAAAGAACAGCAATAAAATAGAACAAAGCTGGAAGGATGCAAGAGGCAGGTGAGGAAAAGGAGGAGAGGAGGAAGGAGACTGACCGTGGCTGATGTTGTTGTGATGCAGAAGCTGATAGAGAGAGTGGGAGGAGAATCAGAACGGTCTCCTGCTGCTGTGATCACCCTCACAGGAAGACACATGTTTGCCCCAACTTGCTCTTATCACCACAGACAATAATGGAGCAGAGATTCCTGAGCTGACCTGGTCATGAGGCTCAGCAGGCAGGAACAGAACCTGCAAACAACCAACAGCAATGCAACATCAATGCGCGTGAGGTTCTTTCAGCATCTCGAAGCACAGAGAGGACGGAGGGAAGTGTGAGGACTGAGTGAGGACAGGAGGGAGGAGAAGTCTGCTTGAGTTGTGTGACAAGGAGGAAGAGGAGGACACAGAAGCAGATGAAGAGGTGAGAGCTGAAGGAAAGGAAGAAAAGCCGTGGGCTGTCAGGGAAGGATTCACCCAGAGACTGATGAGAGGAAAGCAGACGCTGGTGTGGCCGGCCTGTTCGAGTGACGATGACTCCGTATGAGCCTTCATCAGCAACACGTCAGCAGATTGGTGTGCCCCCCACCCTCCCCCCACCCAACCGTTAAACAAGCACAAAAACAGTTTAACCCCCTCCTCTGATGACATCATCTCCCCACCCTGAGACTTACCTGATGACGGGCTGGGCTGAAGCTCCAGGTGTTTGTAGGCCTGCGGAGCAAAGAGGAAGTGACTCTCACACGAGGACTACAGGACACACCCCCTCTCTGCCCCAACATTATCCTGGAAGATCTCTCCAAAAGAACTGTGAGGGCAGATGTTTCATCCTTCAGAGAGGAGAACAGATAACCTGAAGCGTTGGAGACACTTTGTGAATTCATGTGTCTGACTCCAAAACACGAAAAGTGTTTGAGATGTTTTTTGATTGTCTTGTCCGTTGGCTTGTGGATTACTGTGGGGTCAACACGAGGAGCAGATTGTTCCTTTGGACTTTATTTGTCTTGTCATCATATGAAATAATGATATTCATGAGGTAAATCCACTTTCTACAAACCCTGCAGCTAACATGTTATTAAAATCATCCTTTCCTTGTTTCCCAGAAATCCTGTTTTATTTTCATCAACAATAAAAAGCGTGTGATGTGTATAAAAATGTTGGTTTCTCTGAGGTGTCAGGTTTGTTTCTGACTGTGAATCTGAACACATGTGCAGGATCAACGTGATGAAGACGCCTGCAGAGCATCAGTCATTCTGGTCTGCTTCAGCGTCACCGATCAGACTCGATGGTCTTTGGCTCTCAGCCCTGCAGACGCACAGTTTCATTGAAATCAGCTTCTTGATAAGCCCTCCTGCTGTGGAAGCTGAAACACTTTGATTTCTTGTTATAGACTCCCTTTGCCTCATAGGCGTCGGTTAGCTTCACCTGCTCCCTCTGCTTGATTTATTTTTCACGTGATGAAAGCAGCTGAGAAATGAACGAGGCGTTCTGGTGTGAAGACTGATGAACCCAGAGAACTGGGACACGCACTGTAAACAAAGGCCGAACGCACACTCGGAAATATTTACAGTCAAAAGTCTTTGATGGGAGTCCTCTGAGTCCATGTGGGGAGGAAGGAGATCATCATTAACTATGAATGAGCTAGCAGACAACCTGAGGCAGCGCTGGGCCAAACCTCTGCTGCTATCTGGTAGCTGTCAGTAAAACAAAGAGCCTTCAGATCTCCCCAAATTCAATCGTCTTTTTTGAAATCAAAGTGCAGACTATTAGCCTTGAAGAGTGCTTAGCACCCCTTCATGTTTAATTTGATGTGTGACTGGTTTAATCCTGCAAGTCTAAGAGTGTCTGAGAGAGAATCCAGCAGACTGTGAGGGGCTCTGATGGGGAAATTTGCAAAGGTTGAGAAAGCACGAACTCCTGTAGAAGGAGCTGGAGTAATAAAGCTGCCAAAGGACTCCTGATGCTTTCAGTCAGAGCTAAAAGTCTCATCGTCACAGGTGGGCTCATTAAAAAGCATCGGGACCACGGTGCATGCAGAGGCTCATTAGACATGGCAAGTCTGCCAAAGGTCCAGCAGAGGCTCTGGTGTCAGGTGGTACAGCAAACACCCACAGACAGGTGTGACAGGGCCACACGCTGCTGACATGAGAGGTTTTTACTTTACTAAGAGCTGCGATGCTGGCAGGAGACCACAAACACGAGTCCCACGCTTCATCCGGGAACTCTTCGCTCTGACGTCAGTCCAAGAGTGACACATCCCAAAAGTGGACAGTTACACACCATCACTGTGGCGGGGGCGTGGTTTGCTGGCCTGCTGCAGAGGAGGGGTGACACAGTGAGCTCTCTGGGCGGCACGGAGGCGGGGAGGGAGTGTACGGGACTGTTTTAATGAGGGAGATGTGTCTTATGTGAGTCCACAATGAGAAGGAGCAGATGATGCTGGGAGAGAGTCGGAGCGGCTGCGTCCGAGGCGGGCTCCAAAAAGATTATTTCTCAATAAAAGACAGTCTAAGCATTAACCAGTGTGTGTGTGGGTCCTGTGTTACAATCACAAAAGTGCTTCAACCGTATCAGCGTGTGTTCAACCTTCCTCTGCCGTCTAGCAGGGGCAGCAGTGAGTCGGTCCCATAGACTCCCATGTTTACAGCCTGATGCGCAGACTGTTTGGTCTCTGTGGATAAGCTCCTCCTCCATAACACTTGTACTGGGGAGGATGCTGTTAGAACTCACCTGCTTGAACTAGATTAGGGTTTAAAGTTGATATTATCATGGAAGTCTGAACTTGTTTAAACTTTTAAAGCCATGAATGTCCCACAGAGGAGTCGTGGATCTCAGTGCTCAGAATAAATGATCCAAGTTTCCCTGTAATGCCAGCAGTGACATCAGTGTGAACTCTTACAAAGGTCACTGTGAGGACCAGAGTGTGGTGTTCAGGTGGAAGCACGTGCACAGACACACACACACACTGTCGCGAAATCGATCAATGTAGAGCAGTGTCACAAACCACGGAGGCCCCAGAAAAGTGCAATCAAACGGTGAGTTTATTAACAGCCCGGAAAAAGGACTATGGAATTTCCTCCAAGACTAATTACTTTAGATATTTCCAGGTTCGGGACTTTGTGAAAAAGTCATTCAGCCCCTCCCTCGAGCTTCCACAAAGCGGATGGATAGACGAGTTGATGGACACAGATCCGACTGCTAAAGGGACAATCTCCACGCTATATGCACGTATTCAGAATGTGGCTTCCCCCTCCCTGGACAATGTAAGACGGAAATGGGAGGAAGAATTGGGGCTGGACATTTCAGAGGTTGACTGGGGGGGGG
>NW_005187689.1:486630-488615 GCF_000239375.1 Pundamilia nyererei | reverse complement strand
TGTGTGTGTACATGTGCATAAACAGGAATAGTAGTGGTACAATAGCTATATCAAGCTATCAAGCTATATAGTTTGTCTTCCATATTTCCAACCATATCCATAACCACATACTGTGTGTGCTACTGTTGTATGTAGTGTATTATCTTACTTTTTTTCACTGATTGTACTTATTGCGTTTTTGTATTTCCTTCTGATATCTGTACCTGAGCTGAGGTGACGCAAAAATTTCCCCGTTGTGGGATCAATAAAGTCTTATCTTATCTTACAGCGCCAGAAAGATGGAGGTGCACTGTATACAAATGAAGATGAACTATGTTCAATAAGCCTAAAGGCTAAAGAGACAGCGTCTCGTCTGTGCCGCGTGCAGGAAGATGAAGCCTGCACCGCTCGGATTAACACGTCCCTCACGGTGAGCCAGAGCCTGAGAGAGGACAAGTGGCCGCTCCGTGAAATAATCTCATTTAGCTGGCAGGAAACAGAGCTGAAAGTGATTAGAAGGAAGACGTGATGAGCTGTAGTAATCATGTCCATCCTCTTCAGTCTGACACAGCACCGCTGACTGCAAAGCACGCAAACCTGGTCCCACCCATCCCGTCACCTTTCCACTCACAGGGACGGTTTCTGCAGTCTCTCACCATCCTTTAGCAGCCAGAGCTCGCTTTGTCTGCAGGAGACGAGGATCACACACCAGCAGTGCTTCAGTCATCTCTCCCTCCTTCATTACAAAAATCTGTGATGAGCTCAGAGTTTCCACAAATTTGAGGCACGTGTGTCGTCTCACAGGAGACTGGTTTGATGGTGCTGGAGCTCAATCAGCTGCTCTAAGCTTTTCTAAAAGCTGACCGACGTTCAGACCACTGTTAAGGCAACTGTCTGACCAATCATATGGCTGCTGTGCTAACACATGGATCTCAAACAAGGATTTTATCTGGATGATGACTCAGCAGCTTTGAAAGAAAGCAACAAAAAGCTTCTTTTGTGATGAGATGTTAAAGATCTTCATGAAATTTAAAGAAGTTCAAGTTCCTTAGTTTGCCACACAAGCTGGCTAACATTAGCTGATGACTCCATGCCCCGCCCTCTTGTCCATATAAGGTCACTTCTGGAGACAAAAACCAACATGGCAGCATCAAAGTGCTGTTACCGAAGCTTGAGAGCTTGGGTTCTGCATCTGAGCCAGCTCATCCTTTCATCATCATCATCATCTTCTTCTTTGTCGTCATGGTGATTCCACGTCTTAAATGGGACATTTAAATGGGACTCGAGCAGTTTTTATTCTGTCTTTGACGAGTGCCGGGCCTCAGCAGGAGGTCCTCTGTTCCACAGTGTCTGAGCACTGATGTTTGCCTTCTTCACAGAGAAAGAAGAATATGAAAGCAAACTGTGAGCTCTGACAGCAGCAGCGGTTCATCGGCGTGTGGGCGTTTTCCTCCCGCTCACCTTCACTAACAAAGAGAAAATGAGAGGAAAAACCTGCTGGGGGGAAAATTGTTTCCTTTACATCAGACTGTTAGTGCACACAGTCCAGCTGCGATAGAAAGAATCAGCCTCAATGCGAGTCCAGTTCTTTCTCTCACATCTAAACACAGCTCAGAAGGAGTGAGACCGCTCGGCAGGGCCATTCAAAGAAACCTCCGACAATCCTCAGACGCTTCTTCATGGAGCTGGAAGTGACTGAGGGGACGACTCTGGATTTAATGCATACAGAGGAGAGATGATTGTGTGGGCGGCAGATGTGCAGGAGATATTTGGTATTCTGAGAGCAGAGCTTCTTTGTCTGACCCCGGCTCTCTATGGGTGGGTGGGTGTGGATGGGGGTCGGGTGTACAGCGTAAGGGAACAGGGGAGTGGAAATGAGACGGCTCGTGAAAATCAACCTACAGACTCTGTGACAGCAGAGCTACACAGCAAATCCAGCATGTCCAAATTAACACTGTCAGATTTGATTTCAACACTATTAAAGTGTCTATATGGGTCCACACCAG
>NW_005187689.1:484332-485336 GCF_000239375.1 Pundamilia nyererei | reverse complement strand
GACTATTAACACCAAAACATTTAACACTTTTGAATTTGCTGTGTACGTGATCAGATATCACTGGTTTATACTGAATCTTTATTCTGAACATGTTAGAGCAGCAGAACGACAACAGAGAAAAAACAAGGAAAACACAATCATAATTATGAGTAACTTACAGGAAGACGAACAAGCTTATTTAACCCCGCCCCTCATCGTCTACACTCTCTCTTCCTGTTTGTGCTTCATTACAATTTGTTTAATTATTATTATTTTTATAACCCAGGAACAAATCCAAAAATATACATATTTATAGATGTATATATATATATGAACATACTTGTGCACCCACACATATATAAACATCACTGTTGTGAAAACAGTGGTGAGAACAGATCAGAGCTCCGCCTTCTCGTTGGACTTTGCAAAAAACGTGCTTTTGAAGCGCTTTTTAAACTGAGTCGTGCTGAGACGTCGCTTCAGTTCTTCATTTACTCTGTTCCACACACAGAGATGCAAAAACTAATAATCATGCTGATCATCGTTACTGAAGGACGAGCAGGACGCACATGCAGCAGGACGCCGCCGCACAGGAAGTGTCGAGCGTCTGTATGTAGTGACCTCAGGATTATATCACAAAATTTGAAGAAAACAACAAAATTTCTGATGACACAAAAACCTGAAGCTTTTATTTTAGCCGACAGGAAGCAGCATTTATAAAGACGTCTGTGCGGTGACTGAGAGCGTCACAGCAGGGACCGGACACTGACTTTACCCACACTCTGATGGATGCATCAGAGAACGGCCTGGAGCAGCCAGGAATCGAACCACCAACCGTCTGCTTAGTAGATGCTCCAGCTCCCACTCACCCACCGTGTAACTGTCGCTTCCTGTTACACAGATAGTTCAAGTGATGCTGGTGTTGTCTGGGATAAATCCAGTCCCTTCCCGGGATTTCCAGAGTTTCCCATCAGTGTGCTGGAAATCTGAAACGACCTCGGTCAGGTCATGAGTTTGATGAACGC
>NW_005187689.1:483157-483467 GCF_000239375.1 Pundamilia nyererei | reverse complement strand
CAATATCAATGCTGCAGATTATATTATTAATGCAATAGTAATGATGATGATTATTTAACAATAGCAGTAAAATAATTTCCCTGCTCCACAGCACAGAGCATACTCCCCGCTTACTCCAAAGCCCTTTCAGTGCAGGTCAGGACAGCGAGGACCTCTGGGGTCACAGAGTCACACTTTGACTGCCTCCGTGGACCACGAGGCAGCGTCACAGCATCGCTGAAATATTTCTACGTGAACTGAAACCAATGTATCAGCAGGTCGTTTTACTTTTTGATTTAGCCAGTCGTCTGCCTGCAAGGGAGAAGGATGC
>NW_005187689.1:478966-483038 GCF_000239375.1 Pundamilia nyererei | reverse complement strand
TGCAGGTGAACCACTCTCCTACACAGGGTACCCCTGAATGTGTTTGTGGTGGTTGATGCCTTACAATAATGCAGCGTGCAGGGAGTGTTTCTGTTCCTGTTTGCACTCCTCTGTATTCTGCTGCGGGGGGTCCACACCGCCTGGTGGGAAACCTCGACGCTCGTTTTGAAATGTCTTCTTCTAATTTCACATTCTCTCAGAAGTCCAACTGGAGCGAGAGGAGGCGACTTAACGTTGTGTGAGGTCATACGATCAAAGAGTTTTCCTTTCTCTGGGAGACGATGGAATTACAGAACAGGGCTCATTAAGGCAGAAACAAGTCCTGAACAAAGAAACTACATCCTGTTTGCAGCTCATACGCTCTAAACCAGCACCGACCCAGTCACATCTATGATTATTCCTTTGCATCTATTTACATTATAAATATGTAAGAGATAATCCACTGATTATGTTGTAGTTCACCTCGTGCTCGTACCTCCTTCTTCAGTGAATTTAGTGACGTTTGGTTTTCCACACTGAAACTGACAAACTTTAGCTTCGTCACTGATGACGTGTCCGTCAATGGTCAGGTGACCCAGTGTTTTGAGTTTTGGTTTATTTTGATGTTTACGGTTTATGTTTAGGTCCTTTAGGTTTTCTACGTTTGTCTGTGCTTTGCCTGTGTTTCAGTTTTAATTCATTGTTTTTTAAATTCCCCTTGTGTCTTCTACCCCTGTCTGTTTCCTGTTTTATTTTGAAGAGGTCTGGTGTTTCTGTGTTCATTGTGTTTAGTTTTACTCTTCCCCTGTGACGTGGTCATGTTCACTTGTGTCAGCCATTGTGTGTCCACTCCCCCGATCACCTCCTGTGTGTATTTAGTCTGTGTGTTTCTGTTCAGTCGTCGTTCTTTTTATGCAATAAAATAATCTTTCTTTGGCCGAGCACATCCAAGATAAGAGGCCACTTCATCCACAGCACAGCACAAACATAACAGCACTGAATCCCATCAGCACGTCTGCAGGGAAAATAGATTGATGTGTGCGATGGACAAAAAAGAAAAACAGAAACGCTGATATGCCACACTCTTTATTTCCTCGTGCAATCTCAGTGACTTCTAATGCTTCATATTAGAAGTGAGGAAAAGTGAAGGCCAACTGTAAGTGAAGGAGACCGTAACATGGAGAAGAAACATTTCTGTGTTCAAAACACTTTAAGGACTTTGTTCAAAAGCCGGACAGAGTTACTTCCAGGTCAGGTTTTGAGAGCAGGTCTTCATGATGTACATGTAGTGTTTCATGTCCACTGTAAATGCCGTTAGCTACCAGACAACTTCATACCAAAGAGGGTCAAATTAAAGTCAGCATCACAGGACATTCAGTAAACGAACAACTTTAAGGATCAAATCAAACCCTGAGCTGCTTCTATTCTGGCTGATGCTAGCTAATTCGTGCTAATGCATAGACATCACTGTCTCACACAGCACAGTGCAGTGTAAGTGCATATCCTTTCAGTCTTTGGGCTGATCGTAGCTGAACTACTTCAGTCAGTCTCATCAGGCAGGGATGTTAACCATGCACAGCTGTGAGTGTGATGGAGCAAAGAGAAGCGAATCCTCGTGCTGAGGCTGGACACTTCTGACGGTTGATGGGAGTCCATAACAAACTGGGTCCAGATCCAGACTGTTCTTCAGTCCATCGGGCGGCTGATGACACTTTCACTTTGCACTGGCTCCAGCTGTCAGTTTTATTTATTTAGCACCAGCAGCAGCCGGCTCAAGGTGTTTTATATCATAAGGTAAAGACTCTGCATTAACACAGAGATAACTAATTAGATTAGATTAGATTAGATTAGATTAGATTAGATTAGATTAGATTAGATTAGATTAGATTAGATTAGATTAGATGAAACTTTATTAATCCCTCGAGTGGGTTTCTCCGGGAAATTCAGTTTCCAGCAGCACAGCTGCTCTTTAGGTACTGCTGCTGACCTCAGTGACTCCTCAGCCTCACCTGGCTGTTCAGCTAGCCCCTGAGCACTCGCGTTTGATACTGTTGATCATCCAGCTGCTGCTTCCAGCTGTCTTTGATATCCTGACGCGTTAGAAGAACACATCATCAGCTGAGTTCAGGAAGAAGGAGTTTGGTCCTTTCCCTGCAGCTCTGCTCATGCATCATCTCCTGCCTCTTCAAGAGGCAGGGAATAAAACATGGGGATGCTTTATTCATTTGTTTTCTTCATGTTGGGAAAATGTATTCATGATCAAAGCAAAGCAGTGACTCCGGGTCAGCCTGCTCACCGATCACCTAAGAGATTCCAAAGCCGACAGCGTGGTCGGAGATTTGGGAAGATGGGTTTAAATACACAGATATATCACAGCTGTGCTGACACTCCCATAAAACAGTGCCTGAGATTTACAGGCCTGCAGGTCTGCAGAGTTTATACAGCATTTGCCTGTGGAGCAGTACGGTTACAGCTGTAACTACAAATGTCAGTATGTGCTTACGGACCAGCAGCAACCGAACCACAGAATCAGGTGTTTGCTCATTAGCAACAGGCTAGTGCTAACTAACGAACAAGCGCAGTCACTAATGTTCGCTCCACACTCTCGCTGCCTCCCCGGTGGAGGTCTATGGACGGTAGTCATGGGAACGTTACACAGGTGACGAGCCGGGAGCGAGACTAGCCAGAGCGTGTCCTTCCAGGCTGTCTGCGAGGCGCCGGCGGCTGAGGCGGGACAGCAGCACTCAGTGCTTCAGGACCATGAAGGCTCTCCGTGTCCTCCATGAATAACACCTTTAATCACATAAAGGCTTTGCTCTCTGACCTCCTGCTGGGCCTGCTCTGCACTCAAATGAGCTGTGAAGCCATATATTGTCCCCGAGTGTCCGCATCATCATGTTTTTACTGATGATGTCATCCACATTTAACGATCCTGGTTCTGTTGTGAGGATGGCGTAAGTGCGTGAGGTCATCACGAGCATATGGACACAAATAAGAAATCAGCGAGTTCAGTGTCGAGTGCTGCGAGGACATAAAAATAGCGGCAAACGCTCAGCGTGACTCAGAGCTGCTGTCAGCACCGTCTGTACAGACAAAGATCTCTGAAACAAACTGAATCTGTGGGTGACGCTTCCACCACTCAAACTTCACAATGTGATGTCTCTGATTTGCTGAGCAGTCATGTGACAGCAGGATGAGCAGACGCGCCGAGGAGTCGGGGTTTTGGCAGACTATTGGTTAAGAAATCCAGAATCTGAATGTTGAGAGAATCAGTCCAGTTACATCTTTGCATTATTAGGGGCGTGGCCTCCATGACTGGCACGTGGATGGTGACACAGGCGGCTGTAGCTGCTAGCTGTCTGCTAAGTCTCAGCTAGTTGGTGTCCCTGAACTTGACCTCATGTAAACTTCTATGGTTCGTGATTGTGTTTCTTTATTGGCTGAACTGAGTTTTTAATCCAGCCACAAAAGTGAAACTGTAAACATCTGTGACAGAGACGCCACATCGAAGACTAAAAACCGTAATGAACTGAGATCCATCAAAGAGTAAATAAAATGCTTCCTGTAGGAAACTAAGCAGCAACAGTATGTCAGACTATTAGCAGCATTCTTCATAAATCAGACTCGACAGGAAGGAGATAAAGTGTCGTCAGAGCAGAGTGACGGGTTTAAATGAGGTCATGCTAATTCCTCTCATGCACACTGCCTCTCGTTCATCGTGTGTCTAACTGCAACTGCACAAAACAGCAGAGGCTCAGATGATGGAGGCCAGGACAGAGCGGGTAAAACCCAAACTCAAAATCTCATTTAATCAGAATGTCACAATGATCGTGGTAATAATATCATTTAACATCACAATTCATGTCTGTGAAACATGACGCTGTGTCCCAGAGCACCCAGAGGAGGACGGGCAGCGCCTCCTCTGCAGGAGTCACCAGAGCTTTAAACCGTGACGCGCGACAGGAAGTGACTATAGAGTTAATCCTGTCGCCTGAAGCTCTAGCTCAAGTTAAAAATGTTGGGGATGTTCTGAGGAACAGATCATTACAGTTTTTTACAGATGCTAGGACACATTTCTCAATACTTAGGTCAC
>NW_005187689.1:474766-476485 GCF_000239375.1 Pundamilia nyererei | reverse complement strand
GCCGCCGCTCTGCCGCCGCCCTGCTGCTGCTGCTTTTTGCAGGTTGAATGAGTTTCAGCTCTGATGAACTGAAGTTGCAGAGACGGCCGAGGCAGTGATTGAAGCCAGACTTTGACAGCTGTGGCTGAGCCGTGTGCTGTGATATTACAGAGAACATGGAGAACAGAGCAATGCTCTCACTGCTGATAATGAAAATTAGTTATCATCTATACCAGCTGCCACACATTCATGACCACGTAAATCCGAGTAATTTGTGTGCTGTGTTCGTCTCCGAGGACAGTGATCCAGATATGTTTCATTATAGCAGCGGCTGTAAGTAGGCCAGTCTCTGCAGGTGAGCACAAAGATTAATGTCAGGACACGGGTGGAGCGTGACGCGGTGGTTGGGACACTGAGGTGTTCCCCGTCAGCTGAGAGACTGGATCTCTCCATGGTGTCCTGGATCTGCCCCTGAGATGTTTGGATCATGCCTTAAATGTGTCACACAAACAGAAGAATGATGTCTTGGTGCGATCGCCTGCTGGGATTGTACTGCATAGAGCTTACTGTGTGCTGCTGTCTGTGGTCATGTAGATGGTTAGGAAGTCCCATTTTCCAATCCGGGATATTAAAAGCTGCATTTCTACACCGGGAGCTGATTTTAATGCTCATATTTTGAGCTTCGGGCTTCTGGTTTCTGCAGCTTTGAAAACCTTTCAATAATTCTAGCAGAAAGCGTCATCATGACTCAGTGATCTTGGATAGGTATGCTCTGACTCGTCTTTGCTGGAGGAAAAACACCCACAGGCTCATTTCTCCCCATCTTTGCTGCTTTTCGCCTCATTTGCAGCTGTAGCTGTTTGCATGCAGGCTGGTAAAATCATTTCCATGAGAGGATGAAAGTGTCCTGCAGTGTTAGGCAGCTTTCAGCAGCCTTCCCCTTCTTTCATACAAAGAACAGTCTGAGAGCACTGGGCAGGATTGGAGCGTTTTGTTTGGACTTCTGAGGATGCCTCAGGTCTTTTCACGCCTGCAGTGAAGACGAGCAGCTTTACAGAGACCCTGTCGCACCGTCCGTTACTCCGACAGGTGAACATAACAATCACAGCTCCTGCAGATTTGTAAAGCAAATTATTAATAGACTGTTTACTAGCAAGGCTAATGTGATATAGCTCCACATTATGTAACTGGAGCTCTTCTTATCTAAAAGCAATAAAAACATCAAAACAAATCTCGTCCATCTGCTGAAGAACAAACATCTTTCCCTTTGTTAACAAGAAGCTGGAACAGCAGAGATTTAATGATTTCACTCAGATAGAAATCCAAAACAAACACAAGTGAAGTTGAGTCAGCTTTGTTTGCATAGCACATTTAAAAGACATCAAATGTCGGCCAAAGTGCTGACACAAGGCGTACCCCGCCTCTTGCCCTGTTGCAGCTGGATAGACTCCACCCCACTCCTCAAATGGATAAGCAGAGGAAAATGGCAGGATGGCTGGAAGGAGTTTGACCATCTCTGTGTGCTGGAGAAGCTGATGTTACTGACATGCTGCAGTTTTACAGTATTTGCCCAGGAGTCCAGATGTGGCTCAGCTGCAATAATGGCTGCTTCGCCTTATCCATTTTTAGTGTTTCTGTGCCATCCAGGATTTAATAGGAGAGACAGCATCCATCCCACTTTGGATGGAGCAGCTCTCATTTCTAGAAATATGGACAAATTTATTAAACCCCCCAAAATAT
>NW_005187689.1:457527-459322 GCF_000239375.1 Pundamilia nyererei | reverse complement strand
TTAAAAAGGAGTTTTTCCTTCCCACTGTCACCAAAGTGCTTGTTCACAGGGGGTCATATGATTGTTGGGTTTTTCTCTGTATCTATGAAGCGCCTTGACGCGAATGTTATTGTGATTTGGCGCTATATAAATAAAATTGAATTGAATTGAATTGAATTGAAACATCCATAAGAGTCAGAGAGCAAATGTTGGGATGACTTGTGCGATGGCAGAGATTAATCTTCGTGAGTCTGTGCCCTGAAGCTGCTGCTCGGAAACATAAAACACATCAGCGCTCACTTTCTCAATGACAACGACGCCAAACACACTCAGACAAAAGTCTGCCAACAGGCCAGCGTTCAAGCGCTAATGGAGCTCTTTGTTCTGAAATTGAAAAGTAAAAAAGAGAATGCTAAATCAACAAAGGTTTAAATATCCAGTCCAGTGTTGGCTCTTTTCCTCTGAGATAAACACCCATGATTACAGCTGATCTGTAATATATGAACAAAAATCATGCCAAGAAGAGAAAAACTGTTTTAGACCCTCACACAGCGATGGGAGCATTTTTAAACCATGCTTACATGTGACACATTTTACTGCCTCAGCCACTCGCGCTGACGGCTGTTCTGCACTCAGTCACAAACAGAGACAGCACGGAAGCAGCCGCGATACTCAAAACCTCCTTTAAAGTGGCGTCCCGTGGTTTTAAAGCTTCACAAGTGACGCAGAAACATTTGGCAAATCTCGACCCTGAAGCAGCACATCTGCAGAAAACACACTCAGGTCACCTGACGGGGGCGCTCAGCTGGATCCAGATGACTAAACAGGCATTCATCATGAACATATTAAGTTAGTGCATTCACTGCAGTGTTGTCCTTGTTATTGTGGTCGTGCAGTGAGGCGCAGTGTTTCTCATGACCAGCAGGAGGCGACGCTGCAGGATGAAGCAGGTTTGGGGAAGTCAGTGAGACAGGTGTGTCAGTCCCAGCTCATCCTTTATTCACATGCAGAGGTGGTGTTGTGGAGACGCAGCCAAAGCCAAACCTCCATCTGTTCCTGAAGGCAAAGCTCCTGATGGACGTCCTGACTGACGTGGTCACGTCTGCCGCCCGGTGTCAGGTCGATGGCGGTGCTACATGACGTCGGCATTGGTAACAGATGGATAACTGATTTCAGCTCGCCAATCATTTTAGAGCATGTTTTGCTTGAAGCGGTTTCTGTTCAGCAGGCTCGTGTATCACAGAGGACACGGTTTGATTTCCCAGCAGTTAAACATCACGACTGTGCAGAGGCACGCGCGTTAAAGACAAATAGCCTTCGGCCTGTCATCGTTCACTCGTGGGAGCATTTAAAGGCTCGCACACACAGCTGCATTCATTTTGCAGAGGCATTAAATCCATTACTGAGAGAAATCACACTTACACAGGCTGTGCAGCCACATTTTAATATTTAATAATAATGGAAATTCAAAGCACACGGCCTCTCGGGCTGCTGTGACACGTTCAGCGTGTAGTAGGAAAGAGTTCAGGATCACAATGAGGATGAGAATGCTGCAAACACTGCTTGTCACGAGCCACTTGGAGAAGGTCAGAGATGTTTCCTCAGCTGCTGTTTGAGGGGATTCACAGGAACGCTGCGGACCGTCTGCACAGACAGCACATTCAGTTAAACCATTAACGGGCTGTATTAGCGAAGCGACGGATAAAGTTTTACCTGAAGAAAAAAGCTCACCTTTGACCTTAAGATGCAGATGGACTGCTGAGTCTTGTCCTGTGGAGGTGGCTCTTCTGTGTTGTGCCATGCGCTTGTGAAGTGG